>NC_030423.2:21671402-21921402 GCF_001660625.3 Ictalurus punctatus
TTAACATATTATTTAGATTACCATCCTACTGGTATTTCTTTCAAAGTTTTAAAGGCTTGTGGTATGCTACACTTAATATAAATGTAAAAGAAATAAAGTATTCATCAGAGAAAAATGCAACTGTGTTTCACTTCTTCTGCTCTCCCTTTGCAATCACAATACCGTATCCCACAGTGCGCTCAGGCTGTTTCTCATTGCAACAACACGACACATCAAGGCTGTGTTGAGTTGTATCACTGACGGCAGTGCTAAAATAAACGTTCACGTTTTGTTACGAAACAGATGTCTGAGCCTCATTTAATTTTTTTGTTATATTTAGGTTTATATAAAAAACACAGCTCACCGCAGTGGTTTGGACATTAATTGGTCATTGCTCATGGTAAAAAGCTGCCACCGTTACAGCCCTACTCAGTACCCAAAATCCAAACTCTAAGACTCCTAAACTTTGTATTAAAGTGGAGTAAACGTTTCAAGTACAACAGTAAACACAGTCGACAGTGCCAGATTATTTTATCACGCGAGGCACGAGTAGCTCTGGAATTGTTCAAAATCGAATCCGTGTCCCAGCAATAGGATGCACACTTTTTAGCAAATTAGACCACTGGCTGTGTTTATTCAGAGCTCCTGTCCAGTGGCTGATCGAGTTATTCTGAATGATGGAGGCACAATCAATCAACAATGAGCCTGTTCAGGATTTCAGCACGTATCCTGATTTCTTCTGCGCTCTCCTCTACTAGACACACTGCATTATTATTTCTTGCACTTTCTCTCTAGGGGTGAGAAAAATCTGAGACAGAATCTCATCTTGAAACAATTCTGCATTGTGCATCAATCTCCATAATCAGATTTTTTTTTTTTCAAAGAAATAATATTTCAGATGTGTTCAAATAAAAAAAATAAAAAAACGTGACAAATAATAAAACTAAAATTATTTTGGGAAATATATTCAGTATATTTACATTTATTTTGGGCCAATATAAATGTACATGAAATATAAATTTTAAAATTATATGAATAGTATGAATAGGATTTATTTTTGGTCAACGTATAATATATTTTTTAAATAAAAACCTATTTTCAAAATAGCTTTTAATGTGTCACATATTTTTGAAAATATGTTCAGTTTTACACACGCTGGAGCTGAGGTTCACGTTGTCCTTTGTGTTTCAAAAGTAAAAATTATTATTGCAATTAAAAAAAAGTCATTATTAATTGAGTCGAGATGCATTCACAGATATGTAACATTGGATCATTTTCCTCAATAAGTAAATGAAAAGTATAATATTTTTGTCTCATTTGTTTAATTGGGTTCTCTTTATCTACTTTTAGGACTTGTGTAAAAATGTGATGATGTTTTAGGTCATATTGATGCAGAAATTTCTAAAGGGTTCACAAACTTTCAAGCACCACTATATAGTCACATTGTCACACACTATATAGAAATCCCATTGTATTGTAGAGAGGCTGCAGATTCCAACATCTATTACGTTCTCACACTCTCTCACACAGCACACACACTTTTCAATGAAAACCTCAATGACCATGAAGGCATTTATATAATGTTCTATTAAATAAGTTCTTGAACACAGTGCTCTGGGTCACAGATTGTATAAATTTGTGTGTGTATATATATATATATATATATATATATATATATATATATATATATATATATATATATATATGTGTGTGTGTGTGTGTGTGTGTGTGTGTGTGTGTGTGTTATGTAAGAGAGTTTGAAGGCAGTGTGGAACAGCAGTGTTTAGCTCGAGGTTATTGATGCCATCTGTGTGACTTTAGACTCTAGTGAATCTCTTTTCAGGAGACAGTGAGACATCTTTTATGGTCATGGCCTGAAGTGTTGTATTCCTCTAACACCACGGTAGTTTGCCGAGTATTCCAATGTTATCTATAGAAGAACAACAATTTTGCTGAACGCCCACGAAACAAGTTATTTTACAGCAGCTATAAACCTATAAGACTCTTTTCTCTCTCTCTCTTAAAGTTAATAACGCAGCTTGTCATGTTACCAAGAAATCACAAAGCCTAAACTTCTCTGTCTTGAAGATATCGGAAAAGCTTATAGTTACAGAATGTTTCAACTTTATCTTGAACCCTGGAGACTCCTTCCATAAATGTTACATAATGTTTGGAATGGGATGTCAAACAAGTTCATATAGGCATGATGGTCATGTGTCCACATATGTTTGGCCATGTAGTGTAACATGCTATTATTATTATTATTATTATTATTATTATTATTATTATTAATTTTATTATTATTATTGTTGTTGTTGTTGTTGTTATTATTATTATTATTATTATTCATAATTTCTGGAGTAATTGTTGTTGCTGCAACTAATTACATTCCATCCATCCAACTAATTCTAACCTGTGTTCATGAAAATGGATTGGCAATATTACAGCCTAATGAGACTCATAAATAAGCAAAAGGTTTTGTCTGATTTATTCAGCGATGCACTGAAATAAAAATACGTACATGAAAACTTGGCCTGGAACCAAAAACCCATTGTTTGTCTGTTTTTAAATTAACTGATTGTAATAATTTGTTATTCATTTATCATTTAACTGTCTTTACAGACTATATGCTCCATTTAAAAAAAAAAATGTTTTTATTTACAGGATGTCCCATAAGTCTAGCATCATAGGGTTAATGTATACAATGGTGTGCAAAAGTTTGGGCACCCCTGGTAAAAATGTCTGTTACTGTCTATAGTTAAGTGAGTACAAGACAAACTGCTCTCCCAAAGGCATACAGTTAAATACCAAACCTTCTTTTCAACATTTTAAGCAAGATTAGTGTATTATTTTTGTTTTGTACAATTTTAGGCTTAAAAAAAAAGAGGAAAGGTGCACCATGCAAAAGTTTGGGCACCCCAAAAGAATTGAGCCCTCAGATAACTTTTACCAAGGTCTCACACCTTAATTAGTTAATTAGAGTTCTGACTTATGATAGCCTCAATGGTTAAGACTTTGGACTACTGATTGGAAAGGTGTGAGTTCAAATTCCAGAATTCAAGAATTGAAAGACTACGAAGAAATACGAAAAGAGTTTACAAACTATGATATTGCCAAAGGGGGTGTTATTAAGTATTGACTATGCAGGGTGCCCAAACTTTTGCTTCAGGTCCTTTTGCTTTTTTGTTGTTCTGAAACTGTAAAAGATGGAAATAAAAAAGGAATCTTGCTTAAAATATTAAAGAAATGTTTCATCTTTAACTTTATGCCTTTTGAAAATCAGGTCATTTTTTTACTCGCTTATCTATTCACAGTAACGGAAACTTTGACCAGGGGTGCCCAAACTTTTGGATGCCTGTACTTTTTAAAAATATTTTACAAACCATCATGTATTTGAGCAAGGAAGAACAAATTCAAATAATTCTACTTGTAGGAACTTGAAGTCAGTGGATATTACTTCAAAATTTGTGTATTGAGAAAAGTGGTGGACATATTGAGCAAATTAAAACGTAAAATTTTAGCATCATCTAAGGAAGTGTCCGTACACTGACTACAGAGCATGATGTTTTAGGAAATAAACATTCCAGTAATTCAATATTGAGGGGGAAGAAACTAGAAAAATGACAAATACCACAAGAAGAAGGTCATTTGTAATTAAAAGAGTTGGAAGTATAAAAATAATGTTTTTATGTCAGTAGAATAAATAATAGCGTATATAGGTGTCTATTCCTATGATCGGTGTAAATTATTATTTTGTCTTCTGGGAAACATGTAAATAACTTATGTAGCTTCTGAAGGGCAGTACTAAATGAAAAAAAAAATCTTTAAACAAAAAAAACTTTTTTGTAAGAAGAGTTTATTTAACATTTACGGAAGGAGTCTCCAGTGTCAGTACTTTGTAACAGTCAGGGATAAAGCTGTGACTATGTTTTCTGACATCTTCAGGACAAAGGAGTTTATGTTTTTTTTGTGGTTTCTTGGTTCTCTTATTAGCTTCAAAAGAGAAAGAAGAGAAGCTACATGTGCTTTAACATAAGCGACAACAGAACTTGTTTTGTGGACGTTCCACAACATTAGAAGAATTAGAATTGTTTAGAAATTGACAAATTGCTGTGGTATAAAGCAATAAAATGCTTTAGGATGTGCAGTGATAGGAAAATAGGATTGAACAGTAACTCCACTTCATCATATTCCTTACTTCTGGAATCACTCAATTTGTAAAAAGCTCTTTTTTGTTTTATGGACATATATGTTGCTTATTTCCTCACAAAAAAAAGAGATACTGGTATTATTTCATGTGAGCTTCTTGCACCTGTGCATGTTTCAAGCAACATCCATCACAGTTTCATTCTGGAACCCAGAGCTATCATTTCTGCATCTCTCTCTCTCTCTCTCTCTCTCTCTCTCTCTCTCTCTCTCTCTCTCTCTCTCTCTCTCACACACACACACACACACACACACACACACACACACACACACTCTTCATCTGTAACTCACAAGCCAACAGCAAGTCTCTGATTTAATTTTTGTTGAAGATCATGATGTTAGTACTTTAAATGCACTTGGTAAACAGTATTTTTTTTTTTCCTCTGGGCATTTTGAGAGTTTCGTGTAGGTCGTGAAAACGTACAGGGTATTAATCACCCACATAGTTTGACCTTTTTCACTCTTGGCTCACCGGCATCTGTGGAGGCGTATTTTGCTTCTGCTGGAGTGAGTTTTCTGCAAAGCAAAAGGCTCATGCTGAGTTTTTCACTGCTGTTTCCGGTGCTGTCTATTTCTGTTTCAGACACACAAGTCCAGTTTGTTATTTCAGTTACAGGTGTAATAGTAGTAGTTGTTTTTTTGTTTTGTTTTTCTTGCTAGTACAAATTACCTAGAAGATGTGTAGAACATGATAAAAAATAATTATCCTTAATAAGCCATGGCCTCAGCGCACCTGATGCATAATGGATGCAGACTTACTTATGACAGGTAATCAGGTAAAATGCAATCTGTGTAAAGAGATAAACTGTGAATGGTCGGTTCTACATAATGAATCAAGTAGATATATTCTAATCAGGTAAGGTAATGCCTCGGATGAGCCGCCTTCATAGACATCTACGTAATGCTAGCAAAAACAATGTAAAAAGTTATTTGAATTTACTGCGTCCATTGGTTCCACATGATTGAATTGAGTTACATTAACACAAATTGTTTTCAAACATCCAACGTGATTTGATCATATATTTTTTAATAAACTCAAACTGGTTTCTCAGCTTGGGCCCAGGTCGCTAACATTCTGCAACAGCCATATTACCTCTGCTCAATTCTACTGCACATGTGTTCATCGTGTTGATTTGATACTACAGTTATAGTAATGTAATTGGATTAAGTTAATACTATGTAAATAGATCACAGTCACTCTACAAAATTCAATCTACTAATTATAAATTTGGTTAAATTAAGTTTAGTATAAACATTGAAGTCACATTTTGATGAGAAACTTAATTTTTTTATTTGTATTATGGTCTGTCTGAATACTACATTCTGATTGGCTGGAAGGTGTGCTCTCAAACGGTTGAATGCACAGGTAGTTCCTGTCAGTTTAATCACCGTTCTAAATGAATGCGCTGCCTATAACCAACTGTAACCATAGTAACATACAGTTAAACATAACATACAACATAACATACATGTAACATACATACATTAGTTTCATTATTAGTAGAGACGCGGCACAGATGCAGGCAATACACACACACACAATCTCTCTCTCTCTCTCTCTCTCTCTCTCTGTCTGTCTAATAACTTTATTATAATTCATTCAAACGATTGTAATCTTATCACACTACTTTTTCTCTGTGTATGATTTAGAGTGGGCAGAATTCTACATCTAACGAAAATGAATTGTTATTTTTATCGTTTCAGTCAAATTTTGCACTGCAAACGTCAGTGACAGCTTTAACCTGTCAATGCTGGCATGTGAGCGTGGTATAAGCGGGATAATCCACGGCTAGGTGTGCGTTACACGATTTTAACTCAGTCCACGTCGTGCACTTAAATAGTGTAATGCACAACTAGCTGTGGATTATCCCTTAAGTAAACTATACCTAATATTTTCTCTTAAATCTGACCTAATCTGACATATTCCCTTTTTTCATTGTTAATGATCCTAACTAGCTAACACTGGTAGTGATAGTCAGCTGAAAAACCCATGAGAGCTCATTACAAAGAAGTACAGAACAGTGAAGGCACTCGTGACCATTCTCACAGAAGGGAATCATTATGAGTGTTTATATTTACACTGAAGACACAGGTTTGATGCCCACTTTGGCAAAAATGCTGCTGTACCAACAAGAGTGCTCCGGTATCTGGATTAGTCGCACTGGATAAATGAAATGTAATGGTATGAATAAAGAAATAAATGGACAGTGGTACTGTAGCCTTCTGTTGATCATTTTCAAGTTAGGTTTCTGAAATTAAGCCCAGCCAGTCTGATCTAAACTAGTCTCTAACTGTTGTTGTTAACAACTAATGAGAGGTAGCCTATTTTGAGTATTATTAATGTTATCATAATGCCAGTAAGGTGATGTGGTACATTTAATCATTTCTAAATAACAATGTGCCTTAATAAATAAACAGCCTACCTCATTGATTTAAAGTGATGTCACGATAGTTCCTGGTATTTCTGGTAACTTGGTAACTCTAAATTCTCATTGTGTGACTTTGTGTACATGGCAACAGGTTCAAGAGGTAAAAGGTGTATCAGTATTGTCGAAGTTCAGCCACTTATCTGCTAATCTCCAAACCACGGTGAGGTATAGGATCACTAAAACTCATTTTCAGTCCAGTGGAACATAGACGTATTAACAAATCAGTTTGCATGTGTGTTTTTACACACACGCACACACACACACACACACACACACACACACACGAACCTCTATTGTTAAATCAGTGCAGTAAAAATCCATCCAAAGTTAAAATCGTTTCTCTTTCCATTCTTTTCATACTAATGTGAGTTTAAACCACTGAATGATGTAAAGGCTTCAGCATGAAAACAAATAGGAACAAAACGTCTTGTGAATAAATTATTTCTACTGTATACACACAAATGCACTAAGTAAAGCACTGTGCCAGTCAAAGACAAACATCAGCGCTCAGAGCCACTAAATTCAGATATCTGCTTTTGTTTGTTAGCACCCTTTAACTGTCACCATTCGTATGGCTCTGCCAGGGAGTTACTCTATAAATGCTGTGATATAATCACGGTGACTAGCGCTAGACCAGTGCTATCTCTTTCCCTTTAGAATTCAGCGCTGATTGCGGAGGCAGTGAAAATTACAGCCTCATTTACCCAATTATGATTCAGTGTAGTTGTGTTAAATGAAAAGGTTTTTTTTTTCTTTCCTAAAGCAGAAGAGAGAAAAAAAAACAACAAATGCACAGCTGGCTTTGTGAATAGGAGGTTTAAAAGGGAAGGTGTTGATACAGTTGACGCTAGCTGCTAAAACATTGCTGACAAGAAGATCCTAGAGAGAAAAATCAGAATTTCAATGGATGAGACGGCAGATTTGTTTTTATTCGTGAGTCAAGCAACAGTAAAGAAAACAGTGAGGTAACAGTTTGGTGTTGCGTTGCTTAATAATAAACAACCCCATCTTTAATGCTCTCAGGTCCTAGATAAAGACTTTTCAAACTGAAAGTGGACAATACCAAAAGCAAATGAGCGTCAGGTCTGGAGTCCTTACTCAGTCGTCTCCCCCCCCCCCCCCCCCCCCCCCCAAGATTTTTTTAGTATTCAGTCAATGTAAATATGACTTAATAGCATTCAATAAGTTAAGAAATCTTACTTTAATGTTCAGAATTTAGTTCATGTGTTAATGTTAATTAGACTAATGTGTTTTCTGTTTATGAGACCAGTTACTGTGAAACAACTTGTTGAAATGGAGAGAATAAAGTTTTTATTTGCATTTCCTTCAGAATTGTGGAATTAATTATTATTCATTTAAAAGAAAGCATAAAAGGCAGAACTATCGGTATCGGTTATCGGTATCGGTCGATATCACTCTGAGTAATTGGTTATCGGTATCGGCTGTAATTACTGTTAAAAAAAATCAGCATTTCACCATTTGGTTTTCAGTGGCCATATTCAGTACTTATTGTTAATTATGTGGTAGTAAACATTAATGATGGGAAAATATACAGCACTTGAACTCCATTATCAGTCAAAGAGCCATGCAGTACTTATTTATCCAGATCAATGTTAAAGTTAATAAAGTGTTTGCAATGTTTTAATACAGTTTTACTGTTGAAAACCTTTGTGTGATTTTCTGTTAAATATAGTTTCCAGTCATTGTTGTTCATTATTGTTAACATTCCTCCACAATAATCCCACAAATAAGTACATAAAACACAAAAAACATCAGGGTTTTCCTGCAAGTGTAACAGTCAACATTTCCAGAAGAACTGTGGCAGGTTCTCCAAGATGCTCAAAAAAACTTACCAGCCAATTTCCTTTTTAAAAACTGTACAAAGTGTACCTGACAATACTGAAGCATTTTTTTTAAAGCAAAGGGATTTATGACCAAAAAAGTTTTTTTTAAATACATGTACAAACAGCAATAAACCACATATGCTTTTGTTTGTCCCGTGTGTAGAGAGGCCTCAGAAGGACAGGGAAGATGCAGCTGATCTTTCTCTCTCAGACTCTCCTTTGTTCCTGCGTTGGGGTCGTGACCTGGGGCCCGAGAGCCGCCGTGTTGCTCTACACAAGTTCCAGTATTATGGATACAACGCCTACCTCAGTGACCGCCTCTCGCTGGACAGAGCCATCCCTGACCTCAGACCAGACGGGTGAGCGAGTCACAGCACAGTGACTGATCCTCTCTCTATCCCTCTATCTCACGCTCATTCACACTACTCCTCCATTACACTCTGTCTCTCTCAATCACTCTGACGTCATGTCATTTATCTGACTTATAAACGATGCGCTCACACACTGCGCCTCTGAGCAGCTTAAGCGTTCTGCTCAAGGGAACCCTGTGAAATGGTGCGTGCTATCAGCTGGAAATAAACTCATGACCATTTGAGTCGCTGGGCTCCTACAGCTTCGCTTCTTCTCTTTTCTTTGCTTCATAACTAACTCTGTTTTTTTGTACGTGGTCGTCTCTGCGATGTCGAGCAAGCTGAATTCATTTGATATCTTGCAACATGAATCTCGCAGGACCTGTCAGGTCTGAATAATTTATAGCTGTTACTGAATAGCATGTTTTCGGATGAATAACTGAATAATAAGCCACAGATTTACAGGGTTAAGGAAAACAGGGAGGAAAAAAAAGAAAGACTCTGATCTCAAGAAAGGAAAAATATATTAATATTAGTCATGGGCATTTGAGTAATTTTGTACTCAAGCGTGCAAAAAAAGCCCGAGCAATTGGTGTTCAGCAAGTCTGAACGTACATGAAATGATTTTGCTTTACTTAATAGCACTAGTTTCAGAACAGAAACACATTTCTGGTGAAATTGCAAAAATCGATTTTTACAAATTTACACCTTAAGGTAATATATTTCATATATTATTACATTCAGACATTTTGTATGATTACTACTCATCTATACTCTATAAACACCATCTCCAGCCATTTATATTGAACATAATGTATTTATAATAAATATATTAGTTTTAAAGTGGATATACTGACTAGACAGTTTTCACTGATACCACCCAGTGGTCAATAATATTCCTTAAGCAGACCTCCAGTGCTCATAAATATTTATTAGTGAGCTTACAGTATATTTCATTTTAAGCGTTGTGTTAAAACCACACAGGTTTATGTACTGTAGCTTTCATGGACTCAACAAGGAAAGAAGCATTTTTTACATCTTCATTTATTCATACTTTTATAACCTGTTGCTATTGCATTCATTTTCCTGTTGGTTAATTTTCTATTACAGCAGCTCTGACAGTAGTGCAGCTGTAATCTAATATAACTCACAGGGTTGTATTAATGTGCTCATTCTAAGGAGTAACAACTTACATAGGGGCTTGTATGACAGACCCTTAATATAATCTTAAGACTAATTAGAAACATCACACATAACTAAAAATGGATAAAAACTGTGGTATGGATAAAATTTTTCAGTTTAATATTTTGACGGACTGTTAAAGGGAAACTTTAGGGCAGTAACAGTAACTCTGCTTTGTGTTGGATTAATAGTGTTTATAAGAAAAAGAAAAAGGTATAATCATGATTTGATGAAGCATTTCGTAAGAGAAATATTTAGATAAAATTCTTGGAAGGAGTCTCCAGTGTCAGTGCTTTGTAACAGTCATAGGTGAAGCTGTAACTTTAAGGGTTTTTTTTATATCTTGATGGAAGAGTTTATAATTTGCAGATTGTTGGTAACATTACAGCTGTGTTGTTTAATTTTTTCAACTTATTAAGAAAGTGAGATGACTAACTTGTTAAATGTAACTGTAAACTGACACAAAACTCTAACCCTAACCCTAACCCATTCTTTAATAAATGAAAACTTGTACTAGTTTCCAGTTTACCTTGGAATAAAGATTTCGAGACATGCTGTTGTAGGAAATTTATAATTTGGGGGGAGGTAACAGTAATTCCACTACATCACACGACACTGTTATTGATTATTTTCCTATAACAGCACATCCTGAAGTGTTTTATTCCTTATTCCAGATGTTCCGGTCTTGTGAAACAGAATAGTTTCCAATCGTTTCATTGAAGATACTGAATAATTCTTAGTAATGATGAAAACGAAGTAATAAGCTACAGATTGATGGATTAAGGAAACATGCATAAAGCAATTCAGAGTCAATTCCAAAATTTTAATGGGTTAAATAATAAAATAAGTCTACTTTAAGCATAATTTTAAAAATGGCAACACATTGGCGAGTCTAGTGCCGCTGTCTGACGTAATTTTGGAAAAGAAAACCAGAGCCAGCATTTTCAAACAACAACCAACGATTTTGTTGAGAAAAACAAGCACTTCACCTTTCTGTTTAGAGAGATGACTTCTTGTTTTCTTGTTATCTCAAGGCTGCTGTGAAGAATATGCGCTCTGGTACAGATGTGACAGACTCCTGGCAAAGTTTGCACTCAATATTCGGTCTGTTTTCACGGAGAAAGTGAAAACAAAGAAAGCAAAGTATCGGCACCCCTGGCTTTTGTTTTAGTCCCTTGCTGCCAATATAGCAAACTTGACTTGCCATGTCTTGTGTTCAGTACGTCACCCTGTGAATAACACCATGGCAAAAGCCAAACAGAAAACAAGTTTAAAAACAAAGTCTGTTTTTAATTCAAAGAAAATCAGTAGTTACATTAAACTTTTTAGTTGTTAGTATTGGCCGATAAAAGAAAAAATTTTGTTAGTCGACTGGACCCTCTTACTTATTAGACATTACAAAAAGAAGTGCTCACTGCTGTTATTCTTTCTAAAAAAAATTGCAGTACTTTTAATGTTTGAAGAAATATTATGTTCAACTATGCAGTATCCCGATGTGGTATATATCCTGGTTTATACCACAGCACTGTTGTCACGATCTCCCCTGCAGACGGCGCTGTGGCGCGCGACGTGCACGGAAAGCCAAAGGGTGCGCGCGTGCATGAACCAGAGTGCGCGAGCGCACGCTCTTTGAGTGCGTATGGACGATGTTATCTTTGTTTACAATGGACACGTGCGTTAGTTTTGATTTCTGTTCTGTCTCCTCCCTGTTTAGTTATTGGTTGGTGTTCAAGGGCGTGCCATTATTGTTTCCAACTGTCTGAGCAAGTCGCGCAGTATTATATGTAAATACATGTATCTAGTAACAAGCTAACGAAGTCTAACGATACGTATGTGTCAACTACCTTGATGTTAAGCGGTCGTGTTGTCGTGTCCTGTTTTTGTTTCATGCCTTGAATCCAGCTTTCTGTTTTGCCCTCTAATCTCGCTTCATGTTTAAGACCGTGTTTCATGTTTATTGACTTTGTGTTTGGAATAAAAACTTTGATCTGCACTTGCTTCCGCTATAGTCTCATTACGTAACAACTGTTGAGTTCTTGATTCTGATTGGTCAGAAGGTGTTGATTAATTTTGTGTAACAGCATCTCTGACAGTAGTTCAGCTTTATATTAATACACTCTTTCTAATACAATTATTTATATAGTACAAACAAACAACAAAAGTAGGGACAATGTATACTTGTATATGTATGGCGGCGCTGCACATTTTTAAAAATTGTGTAGTTGATATGGTGAAGTTTTCGGTAAGGAGATGTTTATTTAAAAAATATTTTTCTTATTAACTTCAAGACTTCAAGAACAGGAACTACCTTCACAGGCATTCAACAACTGACAAAAAGTGCCATGTGTCGTTCTTTAATTAATAAAAATTGTAATCGTTTGTAAATTTCCATGGTATAAGAGGAGACTTTGGGACATGCTGTTATTGAAAATAGTAACTTGAATTGAACGTTACATGTTCAATTCTATAAACGGTGGCAGTAATTTTGGAGCTTCAAATTTGACTCCTATCTTTACTCTTCTTTACTTTTGTTCCTCGTCAGGTGCAAAAACATCTCCTACCACGCCAGCTTGCCTCAGGTCAGCATCGTCTTCATCTTCGTGGACGAGGCTCTGTCTGTGATCCTGCGCTCCGTCCACTCGGCAATGCGCCGGACGCCCTCGCACCTGCTGAGGGAGATCATCCTGGTGGATGACAGCAGCAACAACGGTGCATATATGTGCATATATTACACACACACACACACACACACACTCTCACTATCACTCGCTCTCTCTTTCTGTACACTCATTGCTATGCTGTAGGGATATGTGTTTGTCTGACAGGTGTTATAATAGCACACATCACAAGGACATGTGTGGATCCTTCTGCAGCGTCGTATCAGGATGACGAGCGTGGCAGGATGAAGCGTGTTTGCTGGCGCTCGCTCTGCATACAGATTCACCTTACACGTTCATATTCCTTCTTTTCAGATGCTATGGATTTGCATAGCATGTTTGATTAATTGCAAACCTTTTCATTAATTGCAAACCTCTTGCAACATAAATTTACAGCAAGGACCTTAAAATAGATTTTTAACGATGCAGCATTCACAACAACAACAAAAAAAACAAATCAACTAGATTCAGCATTAGATTTTTGTGTTGTCAGTGCAGTTCAGTGACCTCAGCTGGTCAGGACATTATGGAAGTTAGTGCCCACCACATTTGAAGGAAAATATAGTGCACAGATTTATCACACAATTGTGACTTTACATCTCACTGTTACTTATTAATTATTTAAACATTGCAACATAGTGCTTCTGTTTAAAATCAATTCAAACCACAACAAACAACAAGCAGTGTGTAAACAAGTTCTAAAAATCTGATTTATACTTGCTGTTAGCTGCATATATAATTGCGCTCATTTGGCGCGTCAATTGTGCACGTACCTTTTTACTATTCCAGCCTTTTGTTGCCCTGTCCCAACTTTTTTGAGGCATGTTGCAGAGATCAAATTAATAATTACCTTATATTTTTCTTAAAATGATACATTTACTTAGTTTAAACATTTGATATGTTTTCTATGTTCTATTGTGAATAACATATGAGTTTATGAGATTTGCAAAACATTGCATTCTGTTTTTATTAATTACCGTAATTTTTGGACTATTGAGAGCACCTGAATATAAGCCGCACCCACTAACTTTAAAAAGATTTTAAAAATTTGTACATATATAGGCCGCACCTGTCTATAAGCCGCAGGTGTCCACGTTGTAACATGAGATATTTACACAGAAAGATGTTACACAGAAAGATTTTTTTAAACTTTGAATTAAATACGTACCGTAAATGCTTTTTTTCCGAACAGTGCCTGTAACACGGCTGGTTAAAAAAATAAAAAATACAGTTGCCTACCAGGAAAAGTCATTGATCGCTATCTTCATCTTCCTCCTGCGCACTAAAACCACTAAAGTCGTCTTCTTCAGGGTCGGAAATGAACAGCCTCAGAATTACTGGTATTTCGTCACACACTTCCTCAGTCTCTCTTTTGTTGTCGCTCTCAATGTCACTTATGTCTCGAGGCAAATTCGCCCTTAAGCTTGTGCTGTCCTCTTCATCACGCAGCAGTCCAGCCTTTCGAAACCCGTTGGTGATAGTAGATTTTTTGACACTGCTCCACGCTGTTAGGATCCACTGGCAGACTTGAGCAAAAGTTGCTCTTCGCATGCTATTTCCTTCTTCGACAGCCAGATCGATCGCCTTTAACTTGAAAGTTGCATCATATGCATTTCTTCGTGTGTTTTCCACTATGAGGGTGTGTGCATGAAGCGCAAAATGACTGATCTGAAGAATTTAGTGTGAGTGCGTTTGATTTAATTCGAACAGTTTCATTGGTCCACTGTGACCTGTTTGGTAATCTCATTGGTCCGATGTGATGAGGCTAAATGTTTTGGCGGCATGAAGCTCGTTAGCCTGTAAAAATCCATAAATTAGCCGCATCATTGTTTAAGCCGCAGTGTTCAAAGCGCGTGAAAAAAGTAGCGGCTTATGGTCCAGAAATTACGGTATATTTATTTACATTTTACACCATGTCCCAACTTTTTTGGAATTGAGGTTGTACTTGTAGGTTCTACTCCAAAGTCATTTAGAAAAACCAGTGCTTGAGACCAGGTATTCCATCCCATTCGAGCTCACGTATTTCACGTGCGCCTTCTAAGCCATTGCCGATGTTACGGCTATATCTGAAAACTATCAGACCAAAGGGAGACCAAACCTTGTGGGCATGCCACTCTGTTTAATCATCTGACATGACAGTCACTGATACACTGCATGAATATTCAGTCTGCAATAATCTGCGTCTGTTTTTTTTTGTTTGTTTGTTTATTTTAAAGCCAATGTGAAGAGGTGGAAGCGGTCAACCACAGTTCCATGAAAAGGCTCAAGGACTCCAAAGTAATGAACAGATAAATGTTTGGCCTTCAAAGTCCAACTGCTTATTTATCCATGATTTTATACAACTTTTAGACCGCATTTCAGACGAAAACAGTGCTCAAGTGGTAGACTAGATAGATGGATGGATGGAGATAGATAGATAGATAGACAGACGGAGAGACAGACAGACTGTAAAACCAGATAAGTTAATTTAGCTCAAAAAATTTGAGGAGACTAATGACCTCAAAATTTTCAAGTTGATAAATCAATTTCTGTAAGCCGAATACACTTAAATGTAACAAGTCTGAGTTAAATTTTTGTCATATTTAAGTGTATTTGGCTTAAAGAAATTGATTTATCAACTTAAAAATTTTGAGGTAATTAGTTTCCTCACATTTTTTGAGTTAAATTAACTATACGGTTTTACAGTGTAGACAGACAGACAGACAGACAGACATACATACATACATACATACATATATACATACATACAATAATTATATCATGACACTGCCCCCTGTCCTGGGGTGGGATATATTAGGCAGCATGTGAACAGTCAGTTCTCGAAGTTGATGTGTTGGAAGCAGGAAAAATGGGCAAGTGTAAGGATCTGAGAGACTTTGACACGGGCCAAATTGTGACAACCAGAATTATTAGGACACGCCATTAAATGAGCAAAAATGAGTGAATTAAGTAAATATTACACACTGTCCTTTTTAAGATCAAACAATACGAGAAATTACATATATGTGATTAAAAAAACATTTCCATAATTAGTGTCTTCCTAAATAATTTTATTTTTATTTGATCATAATACACATGTAGCAAAATTACATCCATATGGAATATTTACACTAAATGCAAACAAATTGTCATCCTCTCTTTAATGAAAAAATAATAATACAGCAGCTGGAAATATATACTTTTAGATTTTGCAGGAATTAAATGATGAACTGTAATTAAATGATGAACTATAGACGTGATGTATGTATTTATAGCATTACATTTGTATCAGTGTACTGAATTTAACCCTATATAGTATATACACTGAATTCTTTCAAACTTGTCGAATTCAGGGATGTGGTCTGAATTTTAAGTCCCAATACGTGAGTATCGAGCGATGAGAAATCAGGATCTGATCCACCCTGCGTTCTCTGCAGTCTCTCGAGTTTTCTAAATGAACTCAGCACGAGTCTACAGAGTTTAATTTTCTCCCCAATCTGTCAGCGAGATGAAAAATGAGGAAAGACAGCGTGTGTGTGTGTGTGTGTGTGTGTGTGTGTGTGTGTGTGTGTGTGTGTGTGTGTGAGTGTGTGTGTGTGTATGTCTGCTACTGATGGAATAATTAGAAATCTGATTAAGTTCTAATTATTGTACAAAGCATTACAATCAGACACTCACGACCCCAGGAGGCCATTTTAAGAGTTTAGGTCTTCAGCGTGGGTGTGGGTGTGGTTTTAAGGTTTTAAGGATCTAGAGTGAGGGTTAGAGGTGTTAAAAAAAATATCACAGTTTCACTGTATCACAATACTGAGTGACCTTTTAACAACATACAAGCACAATTTTTTTCAAATATATTTACCTGGGTTTTAATTTTTCTTCTTTCTTTTTTTTTCTTTCCCAATTTGTTTAGCTCCTTTCGAACACCCAAGGTTGCTCCACAAAGTGTGTAACACAAAATAACATCACCTTTTTTATAACCATTTTTTTAAAAACAAAAAACAAAACAACAACTAGAAAACAATGCAAAAAGTAGCTTGCTAGCAACCTTGACTACTGGTTTACATAATGTAATAATTTGTGTGATAATAGCTAGCTTGCTAGCAACCTTGACTACTGGTTTACACAGTATAATACTTAGTGTAGTGTTAGCTAAATGGCTAGCAACCATGACTATTGCTTTACACAGTATAATACTTAGTGTAGTGTTAGCTAAATGGCTAGCAACCATGACTATTGCTTTACACAGTATAATACTTAGTGTAATGTTAGCTAAATGGCTAGCAACCATGACTATTGCTTTACACAGTATAATACTTAGTGTAATGTTAGCTTTGAAAAGTAAAATTAGCTAAGTTAAATACTTGGTAAGCTAGTACTGTGCTGTGTTTAGTTAGCTGGCTAGTATATCAAATGCTGGAAATAAGATCTCAAACCATGGAACCGTGTGTGTGTGTGTGAGAGCGCGTGCGTGTGTGTGCACGTTTGTATGTGTGTGTATGTATGTTTGTGTGTGTTTAAAGATTATGATGGATGTTTGACGCATCTAAGAAGTATAAAATCATGACTGAGGTTTAGAATCAAGTGTTGGAAGACTGAGCCGCTGCAGCATCCTGTAGCTTCCCAGCTGACTGGGTGCTACTGTTTGTTACCATGGCAACGGAAAACTGCCCAGCAGGTTGGACAGCAACCTGGACAGCAGGTGTTCATATACCGTATTGAGACACCACTTAAGGTAGATCTGATCAAAAGTCTCATCACAGTTATAAATCAATGCTCCTGATCCAATGTGCGCATGCTGGAGTGTAACCATGGCAACAGGTATACAGTAAATAATGTTTAGGTTAATGGTTTAGGTTATGTACTCCTGTAAGTACTCTTCGATGCATTTAACAAGAGTAATAAAAATAAATTACATTAATGTTCATTTTGATCTGTTTTAATATGGAATTTAAGTTGCATTTCCACATTAGCAGGATTACTGAATTTATTTTTCAATAGCTGTCAGTGGCTTTTTTATCATAACATTTTATGATAGACAGTCAACTTTGAATTGAGCTATTTTAGCTTATTTATAGGCTACAGTGTGTGAAAAAGACCACAGCAACTGTAATATAATGGTAGCCATTACACAACATGGCGTGAATTAAACAAGTAAAGGCATTTGGTGTTGTGCTGTTATAAGAAACTAATCAACGTCTGTGCAGCAAAGAGTTACTGTTACCATCCTGAAGTTGATTACTTTCCTATAACAGCATGTCCCAAAGTATTTTATTCCTTTTACACCACCGTAATTACAAATATAATTACAATTATAAAAAATGTAGTCACAAATGTCATCATAATTTTTTTATCTGTTTGTAGTTGCATTTAATGTTGTGGAACATCCACAAAAGAAGTTCCATTATAGCAGATATAACAGACGTTCCTTCACCAGCCTCCATCCATCCATCCATCTTCTACACCGCTTATCCTTCCTTCAAGGTCACGGGGAAACCTGGAGCCTATCCCAGTGAGCATCGGGCACAAGGCGGGGTACACCCTGGGTGCCAGGGTGTCAATCCATCGCAGGGCATACTCATACACATTCACACACAAATTCATACACTACGGACACTTTGGACACGCCAATCAGCCTACCATACATGTCTTTGGACTGAGGGAGGAAACCGGAGTACCCGGAGGAAACCGCTGCAGCACGGGGAGAACATGCACACATGCAAACTCCACACACACAGGGCCACAGGGCCAATCGAACCCCCGACCCTAGAGGTGTGAGGCGAACGTGCTAATTACTAAGCCACCATGCACCCCCTTCACCAGCCTCTCTTTTATTATCTCTCTTGAAGTTAATAAGTCCAGAAAATGCAACTTGTCATGTTAAAGAAAAAAAAAACAACAACCTCAAACTCCTGTGTCCTGAAGATAAATTTACAGCTTTACCTATGACTCTTACAAAGTACTGAGACTGGAGACTCCATCAATCAACCTGAACAATCAATCCATCCATTTTCCATACTGCTTATCCTACACAGGGTCGCGGGGAGCCTGGAGCCTATCCCAGGGGACTTGGGGCACAAGGCAGGGGACACCCTGAACGGGTGCCAACTTATCACAGGGCACAATCTCTCACACACACACACACACACACACACAGCCATTCACGCACTATGAACAATTTGGAAATGACAGTTAGCCTACAGTGCATGTCTTTGGACTGGGGGAGGAAACCTGCGTACCCAAGCAAGCTCTGTGTGCACAAGGATGAGACAGGATTCAAACCCCCAGCCCCGGGGCTAAGAGGCAAACATGCTAACCACCGTGCCCCCAATCTTTTTTTCTGCCTCATCTCATCTGGTTGGTTGTTATATCTTGTTGCTTGTTGCTAACCGAATGCTGCCGAATCTTCATGCCATTGTGCTTCAGGATAATAGGCAGCTGTCTAATAAAGAAAGATGAGTAATGCAGTGAGCAGACAGATGTGGAACCATGACCAGCCTTCACCCAGAGACCAATACAGAGTCACATACAGGGCTGTGAGTGATGTGGCCTTTATTGCAGTAAACACTGCTCTGGTGCATGGAGGAAAGCGACTTGGAATTAAATGAAAATGTAATAAAAGTGTTCAGACAGTCTCCTGTCACTGTGATAGAAAAAATGGGCAGAATTTGCACTCTAGCAGCTGCAAGATGAAGAACATAAACTTTGGAATGATTTGTGTTCTCCTTGACTCCACCTCTGAGAACGTATGCTGGCCAACAGAGTTCATTAACATCAGCTAGTCTCATTCTACTCGGTCAGTTATATCAGGGGTTCCCTAACTTTTTCAAGGCAAGGCCCTCCAAATGGCATTAACATTTGACCGAGGCCCCCTTTTGCAAGATGTCCTTAAAACACATTAAAAATACAGACTTCTGAATATATCCCCCTTTTTTAATAATAATTACCTCTTTCAGCTTTACATTACATTACATTAAGAATTGATTGTGTGTGTGTGTGTGTGTGTGTGTGTCTGAGAGTGAGAATCATGTATTTATTTATTTTTCACACCAAATTGTTGAGTTCCCCCGGGTGCCCCACTTTGAAAACCACTGAGTTATATGACAATCATACACAGCAGGCTGGTGTGACACATTACGTTTTTAATTAGCCTCAGATTATGTGGAGCGTCCGCTGCATAAATATCATACAAATGATTTTTGTTTTCATGAACGCTTTCTAGCAGTATACTGGCGTTGGACATTTTCAGTCAGTATAAACAAACTGATTATTTCATAGCTGCAAGTCTGTTATAAGTCAGGACACTGCTGGGTTTCTGTGTGTAGAGTATCATGACTCTGTGTTTAGGTGATGGTAAGCAGGGTGATGTGAAACAGGCAGGGTGTGAGCCCCCTGGTGGGCAAACAATTCACACCTCTCTATAATAAAATAGGTACAGAGATAAAATGGACAGCACAACTAAAGCTTTTTTGATAGTAAAATACCATATACAATTGCCACAATAAAATTATCAAATTTAAACCTAGTAGGGTAGGTAAAATAAAGAAATACTTATGAAAAACTCACTATTCACTATTGTGGAGTATGACATAACAAATAAATTCAATCTTGAACACTGGCTGAAATTCTATTTTTTGTCCTCTGGTAAAAACAGTTAAATAATAACCTAACATTGATTTCATTTGCTACAGTTTTTTGTCATCTAAAACAAAAACAAGTACACAGGCGAGGACAAATGATAAATTTGTTAGTCCGCTCACCAGGAAATGAAGTCTCCTGTTAATATAATAATGTATGTTATGCTATTTAGTGCATTAATACATAATTAATACAGGCTAAGGGAAACAAACAAGTACTACATGATCAATATCCTCCTCTAACAAAGTTTAGCCCATTGCTTTTATGCCTCAACAAAATGTCAGCAAGATGTTGGACGTCGTTTTGGCTCCCAGCTGTATTATAAAACACTGAATAGTGTACTCAGCAAAAAAGAAACGTCCTCTCACATTCAACTGCTTTTATTTCCAGCAAATTTCTTAACATGTGTGAATATTTGTATTAACATGAAAACGATTCAACAACTGAGACATACTCTGATCAAGTTTCACATTTGATGAACAGAAATGGAATAATGAATCCCTGAACAAAGCGGGGTCAATATTAAAAGTAACAGTCAGTATCTGGTGGATTCCAGCTGCTTTAAGTACTACAGTGCATCTCATCCTCATCGACTGCACTAGATTTGCGTTCCACCAAGGCATTTGTAAGTTCTCGATCAAGTCTGGGGGACACACGGTTACATGTAATGTTCCACTGCAGGGATGATCAACTGTCCTTCCTGTGTCCCTGTAGCACTGTCTCAGGCGTCTTACATTACAGACATTGAAGTTTATTGCTCTGGCCACATCTGCAGTCCTCATGCCTCCCTGCAGCAGGTCTATGGTATGTTCACACAGGTGAGCAGGAACCCTAGGCATCGTTCTTCTGGTGTTTTTCAGAGTCAGTAGAAAGGTCTCTTTAGTGTCCTAAGTTATTGTAACTGTGACCTTAATTGCCTAGCGCCTGTAAGTTGTCCGTGTCTTAAGTACTGATCCACATCTGCATGTTCAATAATTGCTTATGGTTCATTGAACAAGCATGAAAAACATTGTTTAAACCCTTTCCAATAAAGATCTGTAAAGCTTATTTTGATTTTTACAAAATTATATTTAAAATACAGTCTCCTGAAAACGGGACATTTCTTTTTTTTTGCTGAGTTTATATATTGTAAAATTGATCAATCTGGCTAGCGTGTTTATTTTCTCTCAAAATGTTTAAAACCACAAGATGCCACCGTATGTTGTGCCAAATGAGATTTTTGCTGGAGTGTATATTGCTCATCTGTCATGCATGCACGCTCATTAACCGGCCTGATTTGCCCAGTATTTTTTATATTGAGAGAAGACACTCGTGTGTTCTGTTGCAACTACATTCAAGCTCTTTATTTTCTTGTAGCTCTGCTTCTCTACAGTATATCTCATTTTTTTCTTTCGCTTTATGTCTCTCTCTCTCCTTCTATAGCTGACCTGAGGAAAAACCTGCAGACGTTTGTGGAGGAGACTAACCAGCGTCGTCCTGACTTCATTAAGATGGTGCGTCACACCAAGCAGGAGGGTCTGATCCGTTCCCGTGTGAGCGGCTGGAGGGCGGCCAGCGCGCCGGTCGTGGCTCTGTTTGATGCCCATGTGGAGTTTAATGTAGGATGGTGAGTACCTATTAGATATGTACTGTTTCAGAACCCAGCAATATGAACACACAGTTTGCACAGTGTTCATAATTCACAAGCACAGTGACAGATTATCATCCTTGACTGTGGGTGTTCCCGGGAACAGTCTGCGACTCAGCAGGATGTCTTAATTCTTCCAATTTGTAAATATATTATGCAATCTGAGGAATGAATTTATGTTTAGACACACACAGTGTAATTTGATTTGCTGTCAACACGTGTTAAGACAACAGTCTTCTGTCTGATATTGAAGAGAAGCATAAAGACACACAACAACTATCCATCCTGTCCATCCCGTGAGCCTCTATTATGTCTCATTGGGACTAAAACTTGGCACTGTTAAGGATTTCTGCTCGTCTCCGAGTGGGTTCGCTTGTTGCTCTCCACTCTCACAAAAACATGCAGAAGGTGTATTTGACACCTACGTGTGAAGGAGTGTGTGAAAGTGAAAGTGTGTGTGCATGCTGCCCTGTGATGAACCGATGTTCCAATGATAGAATGGTCCTCAGTCTTCTTGGGATTGGCTCTGGATTCAGCTTGATCCTGTCCAAGATAAAACACTTACTGAAGAGGAATGAGTGAATGAATGACGAGGGTGAAAACCACCTCAGGGGGTAACAAAAACTAAAGAGGGTTCTGTCATGGCTTCCCCCTAAGTGTCGCTGCTCCCATTGCAACGAGCGCCATGTGCTCATGACTGTTTCCGTTTATCCTAAGTTTGCCTATATATACCCTCTTGTGTCTTTGTTTCTTTGCAACGTTTCGTCACTGTTCAATGCGTTACTGAGCCTTGGTTCCTATGATTCCCTGTTTCTGTGTTTTAGTTACTTCTGTGTTTTTACCTTGCTTGAATTCTTGTTTTACATTTATGGACTATCCTTGTTTGATGTTGACTACTTATGGTTTGTCCTACACCAACCAGCCATAACATTAAAACCATCTGCCTAATATTGTGTAGGTAGGTCACTTTTGTGCCGCCAAAACAGCTGTGACCTATCGAGGCATGGACTCCACACTATCTCTTAAGGTGTGCTGTGGTATCTGGCACCAAGACGTTAGCAGCAGATCCTTTAAGTTCTGTAAGTTGCAAAATCGGGACTCCATGGATCGGACTTTCGCAGATCAAGTTGAGATCTGGGGTCTTTGGACCTTTGAACTCTTTGCCATGTTCCTCAAACCATTCCTGAACAATTTTGTGTTGTGGCAGGGCGCATTATCCTGCTGTTAGAGGCCACCTTCATTAGAGAATACCATTGCCATGAACCGACCATTGTCACAAAATAATCAATGTTATTCACTTCATCTGTCAGTGGTTTTAATACTATGGCTGATTGGTGTATGATCCTGATTATGACTATGATTTGTGGATTGCGCTTAATAAAGAAGCCGTACATTTTAATTGTCATTGTTAATGCATTTTGATGCATAGTTTTTTTAGATACAGTATGTGTTCATAATTTGTGTTGGTGATTTGATTTTACAGGGCTGAACCCATCCTGCACAGGATCCAGGAGGACCGGCGGCGTGTCATCTCGCCTTCTTTCGACAACATTAAATATGACACGTTTGAAGTGGAGGAGTATCCTCTCTCAGCGCACGGCTTCGACTGGGAGCTCTGGTGTCGCTACCTGAACCCTCCCAGAAGTTGGTGGAGTCAGAAGAACCACACAGCACCCATCAGGTACCACCGACTCACCTAGAGAACTAAGCAGTATGCCTTATGTACAGTTTTAGGCATCTCTGCTTAGTTAGATTGCTTGGAGATTCTCGATTCTGATTGGTGAGAAGGTGTTGATTAGTATAATTGCACTTAGTATAATATGTTATCGTTTCTATAGTAAGAACTTACACAGGGACTTGCTTGGCGGATGCCTCATAAACAGATTTTGAAAATTGTCTGTAATCTTTTGTTGTTGGGGGTATTTTGTTTTTATGCCTCCGCCACTAGGTGTCTCTTTTCAGCCTGTCTATCCATGCGTTCTTCCGAGATTCTTATTATTAATGCAATATCTCGAGAACGAGTGGTTTACTGTTTGTTAGGATTTATATGTAGTTATCATTGTAACCAGCAGATGAATGGACTAGATTTTGGAATTGATCCAAACAGGGTCAAGGTCACAGTAAGGGCAAATGTCAGAATTTTTTTTTTTTTTAATAGCTCCCATCTTGTTTGAAGCATATTATAAGGGTATTTCTGGCATACAAATTAGTACTTAGAAGAACTAGACATGTTGGCAGCAGAGGCAACCATGTTGACACCGCTTGTGTCGAGTTTGACTTTTAGATACAAAGCCCACCATAGCCCTGGCTTCTAACTAAGTAACTACAGTAAGTAACTAATTATCTTACCAAGAAAAATTACTAATCAGCCAACTAGAGACTGGTATGTTTGTCAAGAAACTACTTCTTTCACAGATTTTCCTGTTTACTCGCCACCAAGTGCTTCACATAAAACTCTGTAATACCTTTTTAGTCTGGTGACTATATCTTGCTCCGAAACACTAATATTCTTTTTTTGATCATAGAATTTTTATTGAAAATTTACATTTTACATAACACCCCACCCAACAACCCCAACAAACAACCACAGCCAAAACCAAAAGAAAAGGGGGAAACAAAAAAACAATTGTCACGTATCGTGATGTAACAGAGATAAGGTAGGACGCAATCGCAGTAGAACAGGTTTATTTAAGAGTGAGACAGGCAGACAAATCCAAAACATGATCCACAAACGTAATCCAGTAACATGCAAAGTTCAGGCGATCAGCAAAGAGGCATAAAGGGGCGAGGCAGGAATCAAGGTCGCGGTCACGGAAATACAGGGTCGAGGAACAAAACAAGAAACATGAACAATAGCGCGGGACTAGGAGCGGAGAAACCAGCGTGAACAAAACTAACGAACCCAAACATGAACCTAAACATGAACCATGAAACATGACATAAACTAAGACTATGGTTATCTATCGTGAGGACTCTAAACTAAGTGACTAACTCATTCAACATTCCGCGTTGTGTGCTGGGAGGCGCGCGGTATATGTACAAACATAATCAGCCTCGTGATGGCTGACGGCTGAGGGCGATTCAGACACACATGAAACAATAGCCAATGACAGAACGGGGAGGAGACATAACAGAAACATAAACAAATGCATGTGTAGAAATGCAACGATTGTCCACAAGGGAAAAGCAGGTGCTCGTGCACCATGGTCAACATGGTTGCATCTGCTGCCAACATGTCTAGTTCTTCTAAGTACTAATTTGTATGCCAGAAATACCCTTATAATATGCTTCAAACAAGATGGGCGCTATTAAAAAAAAAAAAATTCTGACATTTGCCCTTACTGTGACCTTGACCCTGTTTGGATCAATTCCAAAACAGCAACAACAACAAAAGGGGTAAGATTATCAGGAATTACAGTCCACCTCTCCTCAATCCACCACCAGGGCGAAACACTAATATTCTTGCAGTGTTTGTTTACCTGGACATACCGAGAGCCAGTCCGATTGCAGCCTGAAGCAATTCTGAAGGTTGTGGCCGGAAAAGTGTACAAAAGTGTGGAGCGTCTGAGACTTTATCACGAAGATCAATCAGTATGTTTTAGAAAATGGATTTTAATTGTTATTGTTGCTATGCAGAGTCGATGTAGCCTCAGTGCCAGTATAATGGATTTAATCTCCTTAGTGCTAATTAAAGTGTCTTTCTCAGGCAGACATTGAGAAGTGCTCCTGACAGGGTTGACATGATGGTGTTCATTAATAATGATGTTTTTCCTAAGCTCGTAATGTGGAGACAGCTTATCTTTAACAGGAGTCCAGCTCTGATTGGCTGCTTCGTGGTGGACCGGCGATACTTTGAGGAGATCGGACTGCTGGATGAAGGCATGGAGGTGTACGGAGGCGAGAATGTAGAGCTGGGAATCAGGGTAAGACTTTTGTTCACTGTATGTAGCAGGATAACATCACACACTCATTAATAACTGCATAATACTAATTAACTCATTATAAACAGTTATATCATGGCACTGTTGATTTCTTGAGTCTGATACTATAGTTTCTATAGTAACAGCTCATATACAGGGACGTCCATGGCAGACGCTCCACAAAATCTAAGCCTAATAATAATTTTTTAAAAACATGCTTTTGTTTAATAAGGTAAAAATGTGTATAATTGTTGATATGGTGAAGTTTTCTTTAAGGAGACGTTTATATAAGGGATAATCCACGGCTAGGTCTGCGTTACATGATTTTAATGGCTTCCACGTCGTGCATTAAAATCGTCTAACACACACCTAGCCGGGGATTATACCGCTTATACCATGGTCACGTACCAGCATTGACAAGTTAAAGCTGTCACTGACGTTCGCTGTGCAAAATTTCACTGAAAGGATAAAAATAACGGTTAATTTGAGTTAGTTATTTTATATACGGGTCGTTAGATGTAGAAATCTACCCGCTCTGTATCATAAACAGATAAAGTAGTGCGATAAGATTACATTTGTTTGAATGAATTATAATAAATAGTTATTACAGAGAGAGCGAGAGAGAGATTGTTCGTGTGTGAATTACCTCCGTCAGTGATGCGTCTCTACTAATAATGAAGCTGTGAGTTTAACTGTTGTATAGAGCTGTAACTGTATGTTACTATGGTTACAGATGTTTATAGGCAGCGCATTCATTTAGAATGGCGATTAAATGGACCGGAAGTACCCGTGCATTCAGTGGTTTGAACACACACCTTCCAGCCAAACAGAATCGAGTATTCAGACAGACCATGGTATAATTAAGATTTATGGAAGGAGTCTCCGGTGTCAGCGTATTGTAAAATCTGTAACTGCACCTTTTTTGACACAGTGATACTTTCAAGGACGTTCCACAGCATAAAAAAGTATTATGTGTCATTTTTTAATAAATAAAACGCTTTTGGACACACTGTTATAGAAAAATGATCAACCTTAGGGTTGTATCAGTAACTCAGCTTCATTACACCAGGGTTAAGGTTAGGGTCAGGGTTAGGGTTAGGGTTAGGGTCATTACACCATGCTGTCATTGATTATCTTCTTTTATGAGGCTGCAGTATGTAAGTGTGATTATAATGTTTCGGAGAATCATTCATGAAAGAATCAATATGCTTCAATGAATCAATTTCCCTTCCTCACATTAATGTAGTGCATTACATTTCTTTAAAAAGTATATATACAAACCTATACAATCTTAATATATATACAACTTGTAAAAGTGAAATTCTATAAAGTCAGGGCCTGTACTGCTTTATAGTGCTAGTTGTGATTGCATCTAACTCATTTCAACCTTTTGCCCTCACGTTGAGCATCACCGATCTGTCCTGCTGACCCTATAATTACCGAACACAGGCTGAATAGAATGTGCCAGACACACACACACACACACACACACATGGTTTTGCACAAAGAGCAGCCATCTGGTCGCTGCAGGCTGTTGCTATCAGTTTTGCAGAACCATGAAGCGCTGTGTGTTAATGAGGCATGATAAAATCGCATTTCTCCAAGCCACTAGTCTAAGGGTTAACCGAATGCACATTTGTGTTCTTCAAATTCAGCACAAATGTTCATAATAGTTTTGTATTCAAGGCAAAATCGATATCTTGTGCTAAAATTCGGCAACTTATATTCGTACATCAGTATTTACTGTACGCAGGGAAAGGTGTGCGTATTCAGCGTTGAGTTACGCAGGTAGTATTATTATTATTTGTTGGCTAATTAATGTTTCATTTCATTTATGCAACGAATTCAATTGTCATCTACTCTACTTGTATACTACGTCGTGTAACCAATAAAATTAGAATGCAGTTTGAAAGGAAATAGTCAGCAGCCTAACTCTAACTAGCTATTAGAAGTAACCTACGCTATTAAAATCCAAATTAGGTTTTTTTGTCTCTTGTAATTTTCATTCAGATGAAAAATTAAATCAGACTGGAATCAGGTTTTGCCCTGCTGTGTGAAAAAAATACTAAGAACAGTTTAATTAATGAAGCTGATTTAGTAAATTAAAAATGTTTTACTTCTGAAACTTTTGAGTGGTTCAGTATGTGGTAATTTCTGTGAGAGACAGCTAAGTCTCGGATACATATATGCGTGCACACACACACACACACACACACACACACAAATGTGTCTACATTGCTTATTATTGATGTAGCATCATTGAAGCCTTTGCGTGCATTTTGGTGCATGGAAGCAAGCAGTGTCTTTAATTCGGCATGCGTGTGTGTGTGTGTGTGTGTGTGTATGTGTGTGGAGGGATTTCACACAGTCAGAAGATAATGACCCTTGGCAGCGGAGCTTCCAGCTGCATCTGCTGTCTTCATCCTAAAGCTCTTCAGTTAAAAGCTGTTTCTTGCTGTGGCGGAACTGAACATGTCACTAAACCCCTGTTTCTCTTTCGTCTGATTAACACTAATGCACAGAGACTTTCATGCTTTCTTTTTCATTCCTCCCTCTGCAGTGAAATGCTTGAAATGCCACCAGAGTAATAAAACTCTTATTGATACTGAGGTTAGATGCACATCTGAGACTAAACTCATTAATATGGACGTAACAGTAACTGTTGTGTAACAATAATTGTCATGAACCAACAATTACTCAGTTCATAAACAAAGTTCAAGGCTTATCACAAGCTACCGATAGAGTAACAACAATGCATAGAGTTATAACAGAAGATAAACATAGATTCCGAGTATAAATATGTAACTTTATGTAACTAACATAAGATCATAAAGAAGCATTAATATCTTTCTGGAGCAGAAAAACACAAAAAGAAAAAAAACGTTAAAAAAAATAAATATATTATGGAGAAACGGACGCAAACCCGCCAGGAAGAATTTCACGTTAATTCATTGGATTTATTCAGCTCGTCCACTTTCTTGCATCCACTTGTTAATGTCGTTGAAATGGGAAAAGTTAGTTAAGTTTAGTTAAGCCACAACACAACAAACTCAAGCCACAACACAATGGAATCAAGCCACAACACAAACTCAAGCTGGTACACAATAGAATCAAGCCACAACACAACGGTAATGCTCCCAACCACTAGGGGGCAGTGTCTGCATGGA
The DNA here is from genome assembly GCF_001660625.3 of Ictalurus punctatus. Classification (NCBI taxonomy): domain Eukaryota; kingdom Metazoa; phylum Chordata; class Actinopteri; order Siluriformes; family Ictaluridae; genus Ictalurus; species Ictalurus punctatus. The sequence goes on from NC_030423.2 coordinate 21,700,378, forward strand.
AAAAATAGATATTTCTGGTGTTATTGCTCGACTTTTTATTAGACCTCGGAACATGACAAGAGATTCTCTGTGTAGGTTAATGTATGTGTAATTTGTTTTAAGTCAGCTTAATACTTTTACTGAATGTTGTGATATCACAACTGATAATCTTGATGGGTCACTTAATGAAATGAGCAGAACGAATGCATGCGGATAATTGTCCAATTCCGTGGCGCAAACGCCCCCTAGTGTTCGGGAAAATTTCCGTTGTGTTGCGGCTTGATTCCGTTGTGTTGTTAACTTATGTTTGCTTTTTACATTTCGTTGTGTTGTGCACTACAGGGCCACCATAGTTTTTTCCTCAACCAAGTATTAATTATGTTTATTCTTGTATAAAAAGTAATATGATTGATGTGGGGGTCTGGGGCACCCCCAAAGTAATTTGCTGCTTAGGGCCCCCAAATGTTCAGAATTGACCCTGTTGTAATGGAGCTAAAACAGAGCTTCGATGGAGTGGTAATGGAGCATGTTCAGGGTTGTAACAGAACATATTTAGAGCTTTAATCAGAGTATGGAGTTAGCACAGAATTATAATAGTGCATAGATAGGTTATAATACAAATATAGCAGAGCCTAAAGTTGTAACCGAGTGTAAATAGAGATATAAAAGAGCAAATAGTTAAAATGAGGAGTTAATAACAAAGAGCACATTTGGACGCAAACTAATTTGCAGCACCTTCTATACAGTGAATATCAATGTTTTGTCACAAGCATACAATGCATATGAACAAAGTAAATGTGCAACGATTCAATACAATACATTTTAATACAGCAATAAATCAGGATTAAAAAAAAAAATCCCTGTAGTGTTTCCTGATTTGAGATAAAAGAGGGAGCTACTTTTACAGAGGATGTTTCAGCATGAGCTTAATTAAATTTAAATGTTTATTACATCTCACATAATATAAGCAGCATTTTATGACAAATAGCCGATTTTATTGAATGCTTTGTTCAATATCGAATCAAGAGTCTCATGTGGAATGAAATGATATGACTGGTGCAGAACATTGGTGGCATACAGAGGATACAAGTGAAAGTATGATATGCTTGTGACAGAACGTAGATATTCATTTGTATAGAAGATTCTGCAAATAAGTTGCACATGTGAGGATTTTTTTTCTGGGTTGAGGGATCACTGATAGACTTATTACAGACTACTAATACCATTACTGTTTTGGAAACTACGTAACGCAGTCAGGAAGAAAACAAAGCCGCCCTTTAGCTAAACATCCTAGCCTATGCATCGGTTTCGCAGAGTATTTCAGTGTTAAAGAACTCTGGCAGCGGATCTGCAGAAAAACAGGGACGCTTCTGACTGCTGGAGGAAAAACAGATATCGTTCATTCACGGATCATCAGCACTGTTGTCAATAATTATGCAAATGAACCATTCTGCTGGCAAATCAGAGCGCTGAACATCTGTCCCCTCCCTGTTTGCTTTCTGCATAATGAACTTTTTTTTGGAGCTAATGTGGATTCTTGCTGTCAGTGTTGGTTCTCCTGAGGAAACACAAAGCCATGTGCTGACTGCAGATACGACAGTGAGACACGCAGAACGACAGCTCACTCACATGGCACGTTTATTTTTTTTGGTTTTTATCCTTTTGGTCTTATTGATGCTTGTGGTTAATCTGTCATAAAATACTACTACTATTACCAATAATAATAACAATAATAATAATAATAGTAACAATATAATAATCCATTAATGTAGGATGGATGATGGATGAATGGAAAGATGGATAAATGGATGCCATGAGCAAGGTTGACCTGTAGTTTGCAATACACACTAGGTATCAGAAGTTTTGAATGGATGGATGGGCGGTTGATTGAATGGATGGATGGATGGATGGATGGATGGATGGATTATTGATGAGTGGATGGAAAGATGAATGGATAAGGTAATAAATTGATGGATGGATGGATGGATGGATGGATGGAAAGATGGATATCATGAGCAAGGTTGACCTGTAGTTTACAATACACACTAGCTATCAGAAGTTCTGGGTGGATGGATGGATGGTTAGTTGGTTGGATGGATGGATGGATGAATGGAAAGATGGATAAATGGATGCCATGAGTAAGGTTGACCCTAAGTTTGCAATACACACTAGCTATCAGAGGTTTTGGATAGATGGTTGGATGGATGGATTATTGATGGACATATGGAAAGATGGATGGATAAGGATGGATTGATTGTTGGAATGCACACACTAATTATCAGAAGGATATTATAGATGGGTGGACGGATGGATGATGGATAGATGAATTCCACTGAACCCCCAGGGGAAGATTTGCATACTACAGTAGCTGAAGAACACCATCAGTGTGTGTGTGTGTGTATGTTTGTGTGTGTGTGTGTCTGTGTGTGTGTGCCAGGTGAGGTATTCATTCATTTATTTATTTATTTATTTATTCATTCATTCATTCAGCGCTTTATCCTGGTCAGGGTCTTTTTTCCGAATTCCTGAACAATTTTCCTTTAGGTCTGCATTTTTGTAGCCGTTAGTCTGTCCAGTCTTTTCTAAAGCTCTTTGTGGTGTGACACAACGGCTGTCAACTACACACGAGTACATCACTGTGAATAAAAGCTCTAACTGAGGAAATGCAAATCTCTGCTGGCTCTTTTCTCTTCCATTTATACAACACATAATATAGAGGGGAGGAGAGAAAGAGAGAGGGAGCAAGAGTGAGAGAGAATACATAGTGAGAAGAGAGAGTGAATGAGAGACAGAATGTGTAAAATTAGGAAATAAAGAGAAATGGGAGAGGCGGGGAGAAAGTGAAAGAGTGTGCACAAGAGGGAGGATAGAAGAGAAAGAAAATGGGAGAGAATTAATATTTAATACCGTAAAAAATATATATATATTTTTACTTATTTTTGTAATTATTCTATTTTTTATAATTTTTTTCTTTTTTTAAAAAAAAAAAATTCTCCTTTATTATCTATATTGATGCTTTGGCAATATTGTGTGTAAACAATCATGCCAATAAAGTACTTTGAATCGACTTGAATTGAGGGAATAGGGAGGGAGAGTGTAAGAGACAGAGAGAGAGGGATGTAGTGTGAGAGGTGAGAAGAAGAGTGTGAGAGAATGAATGAGAGAGTGAAAAAGGGGAGGATGTGTGTGAGAGGGAGCGAGAGAGATTGAAGGGAAAATGAATGTTGGTGGTGACACTCAGCAGGAGTGCAGTGGGTGGATGAAAGGGAATCGGTGCGGAACACACACACACACACACACACACACACACACACACACACACACACACAGAAGATCTATCTGACCTATAGCACTTTTGTGCTATAGAATAGTCAGCTATATCCTAATTCAGCAAATTTCTGTGCACATATGCTATAAGCCCCGAGCCCACACTGCACTCAGCTGCACACACACCAGCACACACACCAACACACTCCAGCACACACACTGCCACTCATCAGCTCTCAGCATTAACTCCATATCAGAGCGAGCTCTTCGGTTGGCCATGAGAAATTAAATGGTGTGTACAGAATTAAATCCTAATTAAAAAAAAGAGGAAAAATGAAGAAAAAATTATCCTTAAAATGTTCCCCTTTAAACTGTATAAAGAGGACACGAGAATCATGTTCTATTCTTCATTCATTCATCAGCAGTAAAAACTTAGGACCATATTTAGAATTAGTAACTTTAGGTCTCAACTTTAAGTCATTATGTACGCAGGGCTTCTGCTCTCATTATTCAGCAGCTTATCAAATAGCACTTGATCCAGCACAGAATTACAACACAGTATCTTGTGGCACAACTTATTGATGCCATGAGGTACTAAATCGAGGTCATGAAATTGTAAAGCATGCATGACATTTAATCTATTTTATCATGTTTTTAATTGGCTATTTTGTTGAATTAGTTTCATAATGCTTTGGTTAGTTTCCTGTAAAGAAAACATGTCCACGGATTGAAGGATAAGCTGACCGAGCACTTACCTGCTACACTTACAGCTCATGTTAAGTTCATTCTTATCTTTATCTATATAATATTTGCAAAATCTCAGATTAAGATGCATCTCCTCTGATGGACATTAAATGGATTTGTGTATTTTTTTTTTTTTTTGTAAATTTCAGCACGACATGTTGTGGTTACATCAAACTGTCAGGTAGTGGAGCTGGACTCAGTACTGCTTGTCGTTAGTCGAACTTCTGTTTTCGCCAAATTTCACCTTGCATCCAGTTCTTGTGTAACTTTGTGAATAGAAATGAAGTCTGTAGCTTTGTCTGTGGTCTGAATAGCGATGAAATTCTCATCATGCACACTTACCTCGACTCTGAATACAGTGATTTTTTCCTGGTCACTGGACACAACGGGGGAATCGTGTCTGCAGGTCTGGAATGTGTCCCGGACGGAACCTTAGTCTATCGCAGACTTGATTTTGCGTTATACTGATTATTACTTGTTTTAACTTCATTTTCATAAGCAGATAGTTTAGCTTTCCTTTCATTCCTGATAGTATATCTCACTCATAGCCTGAGCTCAGAGGCTTTTCTAAAGGGTTTCATCTGCTCTGTGCAGCTTAATAAACTCTGATAAATGACCACCATGGGGCGTTTTTTTTTTGGACTTGTGACATTTAGAGCAATTGGCACCTTCAGTTCTTTAGTGAGATGGATATCTCAGCTAGGTTAATGCCAGAAACGTTGACCTTACAATGCTCTGTGTTACCATTAAGCCTGATTAATGTTTCTTCACTGGTTGACTTAAATGTGTTTTGCAGGAACACTGGATTTTCTGCATTCAGAAAGGTGAGGGTTTTAATACAATAGATGATATCGTGATATGGAGGGTCTAATTTGTCTAATTTTGTCTAATTAGTGTAATTTGTATTAGCATAAAAAAACATTCAGCAACTGAGACATAAATTGAACAAGTTTCACGGACGTTTGATGAACAGAAATGGAATAATGAGTCCCTGAACCCGGGGGGGTGGGGGTGGGGGGGTCGATATTAAAAGTAACAGTCGGTATCTGATGTCCTCCGGCTGCTTTAAGTACTACAGTGCATCTCATCCTCATGGACTGCACCAGATTTGTCAGTTTTTGCTGTGAGATGTTACTCCACTCTTCCACCAAGGCATTTGTCAGTTCTCCATCATGTCTGGGGGATACAAGGTTACATGTAATGTTCCACTGCGAGGATGATCAGCTGTCCTTCCTGTCTCCCTGTAGCACTGTCTTAGGTGTCTTACATTACAGACATTGCAGTTTATTGCTCTGGCCACATCTGCAGTCCTCATGCCTCCCTGCAGCAGGTCTATGGCATGTTCACGCAGGTGAGCAGGAACCCTAGGCATATTTCATCTGGTGTTTTTCAGAGTCAGTAGAAAGGTCTCTTTACTGTCATAAGTTATTGTAACTGTGACCTTAATCACCTACCGCCTGTAAGCTGTCCGTGTCTTAAGGAATGTCCCACAGGTGCATGTGCAATAATTGTTTATGGTTCATTGAACAAGCATGAAAAACATTGTTCAAACCCTTTCCAATAAAGATCTGTAAAGCTTATGTTGATTTTACAAAATTATCTTTGAAATACAGTCTCCTGAAAAAGGGACATTTCTTTTTTTGCTGCGTATACAATCACCAGCACGTGATGCATAAAATTGTGCAGGGCAAGAGGTTCGGTTTATGTTCACATCAAACATCAGAATGGGGGAAATATGTGATCACAGTGACTGTAGCATGGTTGTTGCTCCGAAATGGGCAGGTCTGAGAATTTAAGAAGTCTTTAGAGTTTACACATCCAGTTCTGTGGGCAGAAATGCCTTGTTGATGAAAGAGGTCAGAGGAGAATAGCCAGACTGGTTCAAGCTCACAGGAAGACTCTAATAACTCAAATAACCACTCTTTACAACCATGGTGAGTAGAAAAGCATCTCAAACACATCAAACCTTGAGATGATTGTGCTACAATAGCCGAAGACCACATCAGGTTCCACTCCTGTCAGCCAAGTACAGGTGTCTGAGGCAACAGTGAGCATGGGCTCATTCAAATCGGACAGGTGAAGATTGGAAAAACATCGCCTGCTGTTTATCTAATCTTCAACTGTCCACTTTCAGACAGAATTCAGACACATTCTGCAATAAGTGTAACGTCATGATTCTCATGTATTGCCTTCCATGGATGTGACCACAGCGAAACCTGCACCATTCTCATTTCAGAAAAGAACGTGTGTGTGCGTATATTCCCAGGTATGGCTGTGTGGGGGAAGTGTGGAGGTTCTCCCCTGTTCCAGAATAGCTCACATCGAGCGCGCCCACAAGCCGTACACCGACGACCTGGCAGCTCACGTGCGCAGGAACGCATTCCGAGTGGCTGAAGTGTGGATGGACGAGTTCAAGAACCACGTGTACATGGCCTGGAACGTTCCACTGCAGGTAAAACAACCCAGCAAATAGAACTGATGGCATTAGTAGTTTCAGTACCTGTATTGAAAACTGTGGTCATGTTATTAAAGTTAACAGAAACTGCAGTTTCATAGTGGTACGGCTTCACGTTTCGGTGTTGGTTCCTGCCCTTGGGTTTCTTCTGGGTTCTCCGGTTTCTTCCCACCTCCCAAAAACCACTTGGCTGATTGGTAACTCTAAGTTGTGTGTGATGCCTTACTTCCTGTCAGCGAGATATAACAGCTTCCCTATCTGGAACCAGTGCATTGTGTCTTAGGAGTATGAGGAATCAGCTCCACACAATGATGACATCAGCTTTCAGTGATTGGTTAAAGGAATGAGATCGCAAATGTGAAGGCGAAGAAGTAACCGCTTGAGTAAATCTGCTTGTTTCTGATCGAGAAGAAGAATTGCAGAAGCTCTTGTTGGTCTCTGAGCTGTGCTTCTCTCGTGGGCGTTCTCTCATCTCAGTTCTGGTGGCAAATGATTTTCCAAGCATCATCACTGTGTGTGTGTGTGTGTGTGTGTAGAACTCAGGGATCGATATTGGAGACATCAGCAAGAGGAAGCTCCTGAGGGAGAGGCTGCAGTGTCGACCCTTCCGCTGGTTCATGAAGAACATTTACACTGAAATGCGAACATACACTGACACCATCGCATACGGAGAGGTAAGCACACACTTTCATGTGTCTGAACACCAAATCGATCGGAAGATCTGTCCCATTTTTAGTGGGAATGTTATTGGAATGTTGGAGTTTAATACGAGAAAAAGTTGTCAACGATCTCAAGCATAAAGGAAGGTGATAACGGTCAGGTTTAGTTATTAGCTCCTAAAAACAGAGCAAGAGCTTCTTTTCTCCATCACCATTTTCCAGTGAAAATCCAGCATAGAAGCGGGCATGGACGTAAAAGCAAACGCTGGATTCAAAATCCCAGAATGCAACGCAGCTGAGTTGTGGTAGAAAAAGTTTTTTTCTCTCTCTCTCTCTACCCATACTGATGAGATCTATGAGAAAGTTGACACTTTAGAAGCTGAACAGTTTGAGCAGAGTGTACAGATGAGGAAGTGAGAGAGCTGGACAGACCAAAGGAATAAAGCGCCGCTGCACTGCTCTCTTCAGCTAGAGATGAAGCAAGGGCTAAATCCCACTGCACCATTATCATCTGGTAGTCAAACGGCATTGTGGGTAATATAGGAAAGTGAAAACAGACCAACGTGTTGATGAAAGAAAAGAAGTGCAAGCAATAAAAATAATAAACACAGAATTTCACGGCAAAATAAAGCTTGGACGCATTTGAATATCGTGTTAATTATAAAGATTAATATACAAGTGGTTCAGGGTGGATTTATCCTTTAATACCTGTTTTAGCTGTAAGCAAAAGTCTCCTGTGCATCTCTCAACGATGCTGCAATATTATATTACATTCCCCACTCCAGGAAGCCTATATTAACATTAACATTAACATTTCTCGTTTCATTTTTTTTTATTTCTTACAACCACAGGCTGGTAGGGAAATGTGCTAATTGCTGTTCCTTTATGGATTAGCGTGATTAAGAGCTCTGCATTATGGACAAAGATGAGCTGAGCTCCAGGGTGTTGAGGAAAGCATAGTGACCATTAGCAAGCAGTGCGAATGAAACAGATTCTGAATTCATAATATGATTCATTCTCGTTTTATCTTTCTTTCTTTTTTTTAAACTGTTCTGCATGCCCTGATTGTGCAGCTGAAGAATAGCTTGAGGCCGGATCTGTGCGTGGATCAGGGGCCAGACTCGGACAACATCCCCATCCTGTACCTCTGTCACGGCATGACGCCTCAGGTTAGCGCCCCCTCTCCTACTCCTCATGACTTGCCACTAATTGGTGTAGAGCTGTACACATTTTTTTTTTTTTAAAGTTTCACTTTATGCTCGTTCGTAGTATTGTGTAATGACCTCAGCCGATCTGCTAAATATTTACAAATGCACAAGTCTTTCTTTAAACAGTTTTCAAGGTTTTTTGTTTTCGTTTGAAGAACACGAAGCTGATTTCAGTCCAATTCATTATTCAAGATGTGTTTTTTCCCCCATGAAAATGTTTCGTAAGCTGTCCAAGTGTAAAATCACGGTTCCATCCATCCTGCATTTTGTGGGGGGGGGGGTTTACACGATGTCTCGGTTCTTCAAGCCAGGAGCAGTCAGGCTGAGTGCAAGTAATAATCGCCTGGTGAAAAATCCAAGTCAAATCAATGAGAACAGGAAACAGAACATTTCTTCTACAAGCTCATATTTAAGGAACAAACACTCCATGTTGTGCTGTTATACAAAAATAATCAATTATCTTCGGATAACAACAAGCGTTTTATTCCTTTTATACTACAGCAGTTTTCCATGATTAGGATTTTTAAAAATAATTGTATTCAATTTATAAATATTATTTAAATACACCGATCAAACATTAAAACCACCTGCCTAATATTATGTAGGTCCCCCTTGTACCGCTAAAACAGCTGTGACCCGTCAAGGCATGGACGCCACAAGACCTCTGAAGGTGTGCTGTGGTATCTACCAGTAGACAGGGGTCAGCATGGGCACTCTGACCGGTCTGTGACTACGCAACTCCCATACACAGCAAGCTGCAATGCCCTGTGTGTTCTGACACCTTTCTATCATAGCCAGCATTAACTTTTTCAGCTATTTATACTACAGGAGCTCTTCTGTGCGATCGGACCAGATGGGCTAGCTTTCGCTCCCCACGAGCATCAGTGAACCTTGGGCGTCCATGACCCTGTCACTCATAAACCGGCTGTCCTTCCTTGGACCACTTTTGGTAGGTACTAACCACTGCATACCAGTAACACCCCACAAGACCTGACGCTTTGGAGAAGCTCTAACCCGGTCATCTAGTGTTCACAATTTGGCCCGTGTCAAAGTCACTCAGATCCTTACACTTGCCCATTTTTCCTGCTTCCAACACATCAACTTTAAGAACTGATTGTTCATTTGCTGCCTAATATATCCCACCCCTTGACAGGTGCCATTGTAACGAGGTAGTCAATGTTATTCACTTCACCTGTTAGTGGTTTTACTGTTATGGCTGATCGGTGTATACATTTTTGTTATATTTAAATCAGATATTTACTTTATCTTTTTAGTTATACTGTATGTATTGTTGTGGAATGCCCATTCAACAAGTTAGTTCCTGTTTGCACTTATGTTATAGCAGCTATAAACAGTCGTTCCCTCACCAACGTTGTCTTTTATTCTCTCTCGAAGTCAAAAAGTCAAAGAAAAACACAACTTGTCACGTTACCAATAAAAATATAAATGGTAATCTCTGTACTGAAGATTTTTGGTTAAAGTTACAGCTTTATCTCTGACAACGCTCTGACCGTGGAGACTCCTTCCATAAATTCTAAATAAACATCTTCCAGAAAAATTCACCATATGAACCATTTAACATGGTTATGTGAAGGATCAGCCATACAAGTCAATATGAATGAGCTGTTACTATAGAAATGATAACATATTAATTAAATTATACTATATAAATTATGGTATAAATTATATTAATTAATGTAATTACTATATTTTGAGCTACATTGCTCTGTAAATAAATTATTATTGTTATTATTATTATTACTCTTGGCCTTTAAACAAAGCCTTTAGCATTTGATATATTGTGACTCTGTGAGTTTAATTCTCTCTCACTCATAAGTCATTTTAAAGAAAAGCGCCTTCAAAAATGGCTAAACGTAAACCTCTTTCTTGGCCTTTAAATAATCTACAGGCTGTCATCGAGAACGTACTCGGGCCAACAATAAAAGAAATGAGTCAGCATAATCCTCTTGTTACTTTTATGGAAAAATCTTTAATTGCATGTCATCTGGAACTTTTCCCCTCCATTGTGTTGGGTGTGAAGACTGAGCGGTTTTATCGCTCTGCATTATGCTGTGCTTGCTTTTCTGCACGTCGCCGCCGTATCACAAATGATTGCCGTGCTTTACAGAGACGTGCAGGAAAAAGTGAAACCCTCCCTAATATTAAATCCATAAACCCTGACCCATTATTTTCCTGTAGAACCGCTCTGGCTGAATGTGTAATGCTGTTTGGTTATGCATCAGCAAAAAAAAAAATAGGCAGGGAAATATTGGCATATATGGGGTGCTCGGGTTTGTCAGTTGTACATAATAAGCTAAAAATGAATTTTAAAATGAATGAATAACGTGGATTTGATCATTAGTTGTGATTAGTTTGGAGTTGATCCTGACATGACGCTTTTCCCACACCACATCAGCATCAATCTGACAATGAAAAAGACTTCTCTCTCGCTCACTCTCTCTTTCTCACTCTCTCGCTCACTCTCTCTCTCGCTCTTTCTCTCTCTCTCTCGCTCACTCTCTCTCTCTTTCTCTCGCTCACTCTCTCTTTCTCACTCTCTCGCTCTTTCTCTCTCTCTCACTCTCTCTTTCTCTTTCTCTCTCTCCCTCTCTCTCGCTCACTCTCTCTGTCTCTCTCGCTCTTTCTGTCTCTCTCTCACGTGCTCATTCTCTCTCTCACTCTCTCTCTGTCTCTCTCTTTCTCTCTCTCTCTGTCTCACTCGCTCATTTTCTCTCTCACTCACTCTCTCTCTTTCTCTCTCTCGCTCTCTTTTTCTCTCTCTATCTCTATCTCTCTCTCTCTCTCTCACTCTGTCTCTCTCTTTCTGTACTGATACTGATGCGATGATCCGAAATGCTCACATCTGCTAACATCATGCTTAAGTATGCTTGAAGGTGGGGGGGGGGGGGGGGGGGGGACACTGGACCCAGCTGTTATACTGCAGCGTTTCTGCTGACGCTTTTCAGCCAATCAGCAACATTTGCACAATCTCGGAGTACCATAATAGAGCGGTTTTGCTTATAAACTAAATTAACATATTTCTTCATGTATAATTTTAGTTAAAAGTGAAACAAAAACAAACCCCAAAACAACCCCCAAAACAACCCAAGCAGAGTATTGAGGGTTGAAGGCCTTGTTCGTCATTGTCTCCAGGGATGTGAAATCTCTACCTTCTGGTCACAAGCACAGAACCTTAAGATTAAACTGCTCTTACTATAGTTCATCATCATCATCATCAGTAGCCAGCTGGAAGATCCTGTGGGTTTCATTTCCTCTGCCACGTGTTATTCTTATTTTGCTTTGTTGTTGTTTTTTTTAATTCCACAGTGCCAGTGAACTCTTCAGTCTGATTGGTTTGAGCTCTGAGAGAAGTGCAGCTGCAAATCACAGGTTTATATTAATGTGCTCGTTCTAATACGTTATCATTTCATCCCGAGAGACTTGTATGGCAACTATTAAACATATTTTTAACAAACATACTTCTGTTTAACAAACAAAAGTGTATAACTGTCGATATGGTGATGTTGTTTATTTAACATTTATGGAAGGAGTCTCCAGTGTCAGCGCTTTGTAAGAGTCAGAGGTAACTTTAACTTTTCCGACATTTTCGCGAGCTTTGCGGTTTCTCAGTAACATGACAAGTTTCTTTTTTTTGTCTTCAAGAGACAGAAAAAGAAACTAAATTTAACTATAAACAGACCAAATGTCTGAGTAGTCATTCTGTAATAAAATTTTTAAAAACCTTCAGGGTGATCATAGTAACTCCACTTGTGGTGTTGTTGATTATTTTCCTATAACAGCACAACCGCAAGTTTTTTATTCCTTACTTTGATGGACCGAGTTATGAGTTTTAACGTAGCACCCTTTTATCTTTCACATAGCACCCTTTTAGCATTCTTTTATCATCGGAGATTTTATAGACTTTTCCATAAAACAGCAGAAAAGCTGTTTTATTAGTTACCAATTAGTTAACATTGATAATTCTGTTCCGTAGACAAACCAGGAAATTCGTTCAAGGTCAGAATTGTCTTTGTTTGCGGCAAACTCCACCCCATTCACACAAATCCCGCCCAGCCGTCTGTAGTCTGCATGTCTGAGGTCTGAATTTCGCTATTAAATTGTCACTACACTTTTAATAGGTTCATTTTTACTGAAGGATACCAATAATTGAGGAGGGCACTGTATAATGTGCTTAACCTCCATTTCTTCTGTCACTGAATAGGAAGCTAGCTTTCACCCACTCAGTGTCACTTATTTTTCCTGCAGAAAAGCTGCGAAGCTCTAAGCACCAAGCCATTTCCTGAAGCACGTCGTAACACATCGCTGCACAGGCTTCTGTTTTAACTCATTTAATTCTGTTTTGCTTCTTTGCCCAACATTTTCCTCTGGACCTGCCAGAAGGATGGTGAAAGCACTGTTACTGTAAATGTTTTTCTCTCAGTTTATCCTTTGTGCCCACTGGATGTTTTGGTTTCTGTCTCAAGAATAAGAAAGAACAGGCTAAAACTAATCTTTTAAAAGAACATTACACTGAATAATGTACATTTTCAAACTCAAACCGTTAGAGAAAATCCTTCCCCTTATAAAATTCCTTCTCTTCTCTTCTCTTCATCCTCCTGGAGAGGATTTACCAAATGTTAACTGTGTGGTACCGATCATTTTGAAACCAGTGTCTTGCCCTATGTGTTTGAAAAAATCAATACATAGTTTTATAATTAATCTCAAAAGAGCATTTATAGGAATAAAACACTTGGTGGTGTGCTGTTATAGGAAAATAATCAACAACAGGGTGGTGTGAGGAAGCGGAGTTACTGTTACCAGCCTGAAGTTGATTATTTATTAATAACAGCATATCCTGAAGTGTTTTATATCCCCCAATACTACAGCAATTCCAGCAGTGCAGTTTTTTTTTTTTTTATATAGGAATGACACATCATATTTTCATCCATTTGTAGTTACACTTATGATTGTGGAACATCTGTGAAATGAGTTAGTTCCTGTTCTGATTTACATTATAGCAGCTATAAATGGGCAATACCTTACTAAACTCTCTTCTTTTTCTCTGTTGAAGTTGATAAGACAAAAAAAATGCAGCTTGTTACTGAGAAACAATTTTTAAAAAAATCATTTTAAAAAGACTTTTGCGTTTCCTGTCTCTTACTGACTGTTACAAAGCTCTCACACTGGAGACTCCTTCCATCAGTTAAAAAAAAAAAATCTGTATATTAATCTGTACACTTTGATTGAGTCCACCATACAAGTCCCTACACTATAGAACTGATGACGTAGTTGAATGTATTATAGATTAGAATGCATTAATATAAACCTGTGATAATATAAACCAGCTGCTGTCACAGCTGCTGTTATTGAAAGTTAATACACCTTCTGATATTTCAGATTTAAATGTTCAGCAGAGTAATTAGTGCACACAAAAAAAAAATCATCTTAAACGAGTCTTCATATTATTCGGATTATGTACGGCAGCACCACGTCAGTGGATGTTCGTGTTCATCCACTGTTTGGTTGGTCCTATCATGTCATGGCAAACCAGCGTCTCCATTTTCCAGAATGCACCACGAACTACAAACATGGCTGACGACTACAACTACCCAAAGCTACACACTGTAACGTCACCTTCTCTTGAGAACTAATCTTGACACCTTGTTTGTTTATTCGGTTTGTTTTGTTTTTTGACTTTGTTATTCTCTAGACTCTGATTCTCTGCCTTGCCTAGTTTGTATTGTTTGCATGATCGTTTGACCCTTGTCTGTCTATGGTTATTGATTTCTGCCTAATCCTGTGGATTTGTCTTCTCATTAAACTGTCTTACCTGCACTTGCATCCATTCTCACCTCCAATAAGTGACAGGTCCGCAACACTTCCAGTCGTTTTGAATTTGTTAATAAGTTTGGCAACAATGTGGGGTGTGATGTGTTCGACTATCTGAAAACAAGAAATATATACTAGAAACTAAATATAAATGACATTTTGCTAAAAAAGAAAAAAAACAAAAAAGTTTTAATTTCCCATATGTATGATGTCTTTTGGGACACCCTTTAGTTTCCTCCCTGGGCTTTGTAAGTGACGATGATCACATGGTTATTCCTTGTAAGTCACCCATAGTACTTCCACTAACTGTGTGCTCTTTCTCAGGAGTTCTTATATTGTGACCTTAGAAGAGTTTCTATTGTTGCTCTGCCTCTGAGTGATACTCTCAGCCTTTGTGTCTGCAAAGTGAAGTTTAAAATTGGAACGTGAGCTGAACTTTAAGTGTCTGTTTACAGCCTGGTTATTGACTGCTTTTGAACATGTCATAGTTGGAAAGCTTCTTTCATAAACAGCATATTACTGCGAGAGTGACAGAAAGTGCCTTTACCAGACACCGAGATCAATATCGACTCAGATCTGTCAACAAGAGAGCTCTCACCAAGAACCTGTACTGCATCTGAATATAGAAAGCAGGTCCTTAACATAACTTTTTGTATTTTCAGTAAGTACAGCTGACTTTGGTGTCTTTGATACCTGGATCCCAAAACCATCCTCATAAATATTGCAGCAGTGATAGTATCTGTTTCAGCATTTCTCTCTTTTCCAGTTAAATTTATTTTAAGAGTTTATTTCAGTACAGTCTGTAGACTGATGATGGTGAAACATCATGGCCAGCTTTGTTTGTTCTACAGATTTCTGACAAACAGGCTCCCAGAACAGTTTGGCAAGTGTTATGGAAATTAAAAGATTTGAACAGAAAAGAGCAGAACAACCAAACTGATTTACTCAAGCTCAAACTCATTCTTCGGTTATAATACCATTATGACAAAATGGCTAAATCAACATAAACGTAGCATAACATTAAAAAAAAAATTCTATTTAGCAAAGCATGACTAGAAAACTTCATTTTTGGGATCTATTCACATTCTTTGAGTCAGAAAGCCAGTATATGTTTAAAAAGAAAAAAAAAAAAAACCTTTTAAAAATAATGTTAACAGTATATATCACTACAGTCCGTGACTGATGATGGTGAAACACTAACGATGGTGGCCTGCTTTCTTTGCTCTGCTCTGCAGATTCCCTCACACAGGGCACCGGAACTGGCAAATGGTGACAAATTAAAATAAAAAAGAAAACAGAAATGTGTTACTAATGTGTCAAGTCACATCTTTTTAATTACTGCTACCACCAGCAAGTACAATTTACGCACAAACCCGGAAACCAGCTTAAAAATAATCTACAGTGCATCAAGACTATGAGAAATTAGTTTTGTTTCTCATAAACAAATTTTGGTGAACAAATTAATGAATAGTTCAGTTAGCCATGATTATTTGAAAAGGAAAAGTTCTGTCATGAAGCGCTTCTCTCTCTCTCTCTCTCTCTCTCTCTCAGACATGCTTAAAGAAATGAGGGACTTTTTAATTCTTTGTTTTTAAAGCTAGTTTGTGTCGTAAGTACTCCTAATAATTTTACTCAAAAATTCTACAGTCTAGTCCAATTAGAAAACAAAAACTTCAGGCAGGGAAACCCTATCAAATACTCATACGTCATGTCAACGCCGAATTCAGCGTCATTTCCCAGAGTACACCTCCGACACAAACATGGCTCCCATGGACTCCAACTCCTAGTTCACAAGCTCAAGTACACCCGGTTACTGATTGCACCCGCCTGGACTCGATCACCACTCTGACTCCTATAAAGACGCTCACTGCACACAGACGTTCCTGCGAAGTATTCACTCAGCTCTCTTCACACATCCGACGTACCAAACCTTTGGTCAGTGTTTGCCAATCCTGGTTTTGACCCTTGTTTGTTTTCTTGCTCTCTGATCTCAGTCTCGTCCTCTGATGACCTGTTTGTACATCACCTGACCCTTTGCATGATCCTGAATTTTGCCATTGATACTGTGATTGGGATTTGTTTGTGTTTCCCAGTTTTTATTTGTAATAAAAGCGTTCACCGCAACTGTTGCCATCTCTGCTGCCTGATTCAAAAGTCAAGAGTGCTTAAACTTTTAATGTAAACTGACCTAGACAACCTGAGAACACCTGAGGAATTCCAGCCAGAACAAGCTTCTGTAAAACGTTCCCAGAGATTGTTCCAAAAAGGCTTCGTTTTCCATCAAAGCCGTGGATTAAAGCTTTGGCGTGGATTCTGGGCTTAGCAGGAGGAAGAGACATGCATTACTGATCCTGATCAAACACATAGCAAGTGCTGGAGGATTTGAGTTGTTTTTTGTTTTTTTTCCTCACGGGATGCTTCCAATCAGCACGCAGCTCTCTGTGGACATATCTATTAAAGTGCACCAGAAAGGAAATAATTGTCTACTAATTCTTGAGCTGTTTTATTTTATTGTGTAAGATTTTCTCCGAGAACAAGTCTGCACTGTGTATAATTAATGTATAAAAGCACAGACTAGAAATCTCTGAAGTCACTGTATATGTATTAAGTGCTGTAAGACAAGAAGGCATAAAAAATACTTTAGAATGGTTGTCATTTTGTATATAACATGTAAGCTGCCTTTCTCGTAAGCTTCTTTCAGTAATGCACAGTCTTTATTAAAGCTTTTCTAGAAAATGTTTAAACATGGGTGGGTTAAGTGAAAAAAAATATAATATCTCTATGTAATAATTTCTTTTCGGTATGTACCGTATGTATGCCTCTAAGCTGGAGACTTAATAAATGCTACGTAATGTCATTTCAGAACGTGTACTACACCAGCTCGGGGCAGTTGCGTGTCGGTGTCTTGAGCCCAACCATCGACGACAACGATAACAAGTGCCTGGTGGATGTGAACGGGCGTCCGCGCCTGCTGGAATGCAGCTACGCTGGGAACAAGCACATGAAGCACTCCTGGCTCTTCACTCAGGTCTGCTCACCACCACCACCCACAATCCCTTATTAGTGCAGAATTGTGTTGAACATGACTGTGTAGAACATCTTATAGGATATGACGCAAAGGAGTCTATGGGTTAGCATAGTACAGCATTTCTGATTTTGACTCCTTGCTATGACGAACCACCTGGTTTTCGGCTGTAACAGTGGTCAGACCAAACAGGAAGAAAATTCACCCGTTGTTGGGAGATTGCAAGTTCGAATCCCGACAATTCCACACCCTCAAATTTGTGTGGGAGGGGTGTGCACTCTCTCCCCTGTCAATCACAGTGACATTAGCCAGTTGTAAGCGTCTGTGAGCTCATGTATGTGGAAGAGGGTGAACAGCGCTTTCCTCTGATTGTTACACAGCATGAGCAACAGTTTGACAATATGTAGTTGGTTGGCTTTGTGTCTCGGAGAAAGCATGCGTTAGCCTTCAGCCTCCCTCGCTGGTAGCTACGGAAGTCCTAAGCGGCCATTTTTTTTCTTCTTTCTTGTTTCTTCTTCGACCTAACAAAAAAAAAAAACATTTTCTCGTGATAGACATAGCAATAGTTGTTTTCTTGTGATCTTGGCATAACAAAGTTGTTTTTTTTTTTCTCATGATAGACATAACAATAGTTGTTTTCTGGTGATCTCGACAACAAAAAGACGTTTTCTCACGACATAATATTATGATGAGAAAATCTCACGTCTTGTGAATGGGACTGGTGTCACATGCACGTTGGAGTCATCACTATCAAAATCATAAATTTTATAATTGCCTGCTGTAGAGATGGACTTTATCTCCTCATTAAGAGAGAGGGGTGTCCCCTTCTCAAGTGTCAATCACTAACAGACACAGAGCTGTTTCAGCTTGAGGGAGTCCCTGATCAAAGTAAAAGCCAATTTGTTCATCCACGCTGCTGCAGGATTGCACTGCGTTTTCCCCCCTCAACTTGCCTTGCATTTATTTGGTCACAGAATAGCTTAAAAAGCTGAAAAAAGTTTGAAAGAAAGGCCTTTTTTTGTTGTTTTTACATTCGGACCAATTTAATAGCTAGTTCATGAGGAAGTGAGAAAAAAGCAAGATGGAGGACAGAGTGCAAGTGAAAAATGAGTTGTTACTGAGTGAATATGAGAAGATTTATGACCTGAAGTAAAAAAAAAAAAATCATTGTCAATTGCATTGTAGCTAAAATAAGACCGTGTATATTTTTAGGACATTCATCTGAATGCAATATCACGTCCCACTTTAGCTGCATGTAGTTAAGTCACACAAGCAGCTCAAATTCTTGTGATCTGGTTTTGCTAGCCACTTAGCAGCATTAATGCTAAATTGCTAACCAAACAACTGAAACCAGATGTGGAGCTCTAATGGGAAGTTGCACTTGCACCAGTCCGCACCAGAGTGTTGAAGGGTAGTGGTGAGCACTGTTGCCTCGTACCTCCAGGGTTGGGGGTTTGAATTCTGCCTAGGTCCTGTGTGCATGGAGTTTGCATGCTCTCCCTATGATTCGGGGGTTTCCTCCGGGTACTCTGGTTTCCTCACCCCAAATACATGAGTTGCAGGCTGATTGGAATTTCCAAATTGTCCTCAGTGTGTGATTGTGCCCTGCGATGGGTTGGCATCCCGTCTTGGGTGTCCCCCGCCTTGTGCCCCAAGTTCCCGATATAGGCTCCAGGCTCAGACCCTGTGTAGGATAAGCGGCATGGAAAATGAATGGATGATACATCTGACAGGATGAACCAAGAATATTGAACACACAAAATTTTACCGAACACCGAAAATATTTCACATATGTACAGTGGTGTTTGAAAGTTTGTGAACCCTTTATAATTAAAACATCATTAGATTTTCACACAAGTCCTAAAAGTAGATAAAGAGAACCCAGTTAAACAAATGAGGCAAAAATATTGTACTTGGTCATTTATTTATTGAGGAAAATGATCCAATATTACATATCTGTGAATGGCAAAAGTATGTGAACCTTTGCTTTCAGTATCTGGTGTGACCTGCTTTTGCAGCAATAACTGCAACTAAACGTTTCCGGTAAGTGTTAATCAGTCCTGCACATCGACTTTTAGCCCATTTTAGCCCATTCATCAGTACAGAACAGCTTCAACTCTGGGATGTTGGTGGGTTTCCTTACATGAACTGCTTGCTTCATGTCCTTCCACAACATTTCTATTGGATTAAGGTCAGGACTTTGACTTGGCCATTCCTAAACATTAACTTTATTCAACTTTATTCTTCTTTAACCATTCTTTGGTAGAACGACTTTTGTGTTTCTCTTGAGATTCAGTTCTCAGACAGATGTCCTGATATTTTCCTTTACAGTTCACTGGTATTATTCAGAATTCATTGTTCCATCAGTGATGGCAAGTCGTCCCGGCCCAGATGCAGCAAACAGGCCATGATACTACCACCACCATGCTTCACAGATAGGATAAGGTTCTTATGCTGGAATGCAGTGTTTTGCTTTCTCCAAACATAACGCTTCTCATTTAAACCAAAAACTCTATATTGGTCTCATCCATCCACAAAACATTTTTCCAATAGCCTTCTGACTTGTCCACATGATCTTTAGCAAACAGCAGACAGGCAGCAATGTTCTTTTCTGAGAGCAGTGTCTTTCTGACTCCTAGAATCCTAGAGGTTCACATACTTTTGCCACTCACAGATATGTAATATTGGATCATTTTCCTCAATAAATAAATGACCAAGTATAATATGTTTATCTCACTTGTTTAATTGGGTTCTCTTTGTCTACTTTAAAGACTTGTGTGAAAATCTGATGATGTTTTAGGTCTTATTTATGCAGAAATATAGAATGTTCTAAAGGGTTCACGAACTTTCAAGCACCACTGTATATACAGAACTCAATGCATTCAGGTAATTCTAATAATTTATTTTGTGTACTGCTGGATCACTGAATCACTTGTTTCACTGTAAGAAATTGGCCGCACATTAAAAGTGCATTTTTACTTTAGTAAGAATGAAACATACCACTTACTGAACCAACCTTTATAAATAAAGTGCAATTTATGTAAAAAAATAAATAAACATAAAAATAAAAATAAATAAAATAACAGTAAGAGAGTGAATACAGCACCTATGAACAGCGAGTCTTTGCAGTCCTCTGCAGTCATTATTTTTATTCGAGAGGGTCATCAGCACACTGCGCGTTAAAGGCCATTATTTTTCTCTAGTCCAGTGCCTCATTAAACGCTGCTTTTCCCCGAGCTGGCTCATTATTATACCGCTGCCTTCATAAATCTTAGAGAATGTCCAAACCTGGCCAAAGGTTTGTGAATTTTCCTTTTCAAACATGAATCCAGTATGTTTGTTAGAACTTTCATGTGCAGAAAATAACATTTATTTTTTTTAAATAAAGTAAGATTTTGGATTTTGGATTTTACCATGCTTCCTGTAGTACACATCTGCTCTAATTAAAATTCCCTTCTTGTTTCTGAGCAGTTATTAGAAAGGAAGTCTGTTTTTCATATTTATATCTGTCTAATGCGGGACGACCACGGACAGGAATTTTACCTCATTTTCCTGTACCAAAAATGTAAAACGTGCTTGTAATAGAGGTCTTACAGTACGTGTCCTCAGCACGTGGCGTGAATATTTCTCACCGCTCCCTTCATCATTTGAGGGATGCGTCTGTCTACAAGGCAGGACATGAATGAACCTGTCAGACATGAAATTCAAATACATTACCCGCTCATTCATGTAGGCTACTCTCGTAAACTTCATTTTGCATATATTTTGAAGAATGGTAGACTTGTGAAGTTAAAATATTCCTTATACATTGATTGTTTGTCTGTTTATAGCAGCTTCCAGTGACCTGCGTTCCATGCATAAATGTGCTCTTTTATTTTTGTCTTCTCTTGGTGTTTGTTACCTTCTGGTCATAGACGATGAGGAACCAGACACTGCAGTTATTATTTGTCCAGACAGAACTATATTTTGGATGAGCTTGTATGTTTTATATCATGAGCAGGTCCTTTCTTTCTCCACACTTTGGCCTTTCTATCACTTTGGTAGAGATTAATTTTGGCTCCAGAACTTTTGTGGCTCATCTCTGTATTTCTTTGCGAATTCAAATCTAGTTTTCTGATCCTAACTGCTGATGAGTGGTTGCATCATGTGGTATGGCCTCTATATTTCTGCTCATGAATTCTTTTTCGAAGAGTGGATTGTGATACCTTCACCCCTGCCTTGTGGAGGTTGGAGCTCTCTGATCTTCACGTTGGTTTATCCTTTTTAACAACAAATGCATCTCTGCAGGTGAAACTGAAGACTAAAACCAAGAAAATATGTTCAGAGCTATTTATTGTTTTAAACAATCAATCTAACAGGACACACCTGGGTAACAAGGAACACCTGTCAGTCACATGTTCCAATACTTTTGCTCACCTACAAATCGGGTGGTCTGATACAAAATGTGCTGTGTTCTATGTCGTTTAACAAATCACCAGGAAATAAAAGATGAAATTCTAAACTCTCTTCTCATATTCACCTTTTGAAGCCCAAATGTCTTCAGTCTACAACAAAAACAAATGCTCTTGCTGTTCCAATAGTTTCGTAGGGGACTGTAGGTATCTTGCAATACAGACAAACGAATAGTTTGACAATGTGCGCGTAGGTTCTGTAGAGATTGTTATATAAGGCGCACGAACATGTTACTAGAGGAAAAAGTGATCATCTTCGTAGCCTGCTGAATCATACGACTCAAAACGAATCAAAGCAACACATTGTGTTTCAGGGCCACAAATGCACAAAGATTTACATGTTAAAAGGATTTAGGTTTGAATGTAGCATGTTTGTCCTTGGAACGGGAGGACAGAATAAGGCCTTAGTGTGAGATTTTGGATTTCAGATCAGGGAGGTGTTTCATCTCAAGCTTCTGCTTTCATCTTTTTTCAGCCTCTTCCTTTAAACACTGGATGATGGAGAATACCTGAAGCTATTAAAAAAAAAAAAATCAGAAATTTTGACCTTGTTCTATAGATGTAGAGCTCAGAGGTGTGTGAAAAGAGGAGAGGGGGCTTCTTCTGCAGTTCATAAAGTATTTATTATCTGTGAGCTGAACGTTTCGAGAAAGAGTCTGAGTCACTGTTTGAGTCACCTTGTTACCTCCAGCTTGGTTTTTTTGACTCCGATGGAACTCGAAGCTATGTAGATTAATTATATCAGCTTTTTTTTCTGATCTCACTCTTGTCAGTGCTGCACAAGTTTTAAGTAACACTAGTGACATCAACACCCTGTCCAGGGTGTACCCCGCCTTGTGCCATGTTCCCTGGGATAGGCTCCAGGCTTTCCCGTGACCCTGAAAAGGATAAGCGGTATAGAAGATGAATGGATGGATGGACTAGTGACATCAAGACAGTGGTGTATTTTAAATGCGTCATGGTGATCTGTCTGATTTTTGTCCTTTTTTCTTTCTTTGTATTCTGTTAGTGTAATAAGGAGGTAATGTTCCTGCATTACAGCATCTCTCTCTCTCTCTCTCTCTCTCTCTCTCTCTCTCTCTCTCACACACACACACACACACACATTCATAGGGAGGATCCATCCAGAACACCGAGTCACGGTACTGTCTCGAGCTCGTCCAGAGCAGCGGCGTGGAGGTCGGCTATCAGCTCACCCTACAGACGTGCACAACTCAAACGTGGACAATTACGAATATACTGACTGCCAAAGTTCTCTGAAGGCACCAACACCTGCGGGGCTGCACATGGAGCTGAATTTTTGACTAAGAAACTCTGCTTTTATACCCAAAGGCTCAATTTAGACACACGAATCTTATATGCAGTGCATATCTGATGATTTAGACGTTAAACAATAAAAGTCACCGGTTGTGAGGAGGCTAATCATTTGTTCAAAAACACAAATCCAGTCGGGAAAGAAGATCAACAGAACTAACTAGACCAATGTTGCTTACTGTCCATCACCGACCACCCACCCACCCATTTTATCCTACAGGGTTCTTCACACACCTTGGTATCCATGTCCTTCACTTAAACACATCATCAAATAATAATCTGTTAACTGAACGTGGAGTAACTGGTAGTTGGTGCATTCCAGGTATTCGGATTGCTTGAGTATATTTTAAAGTCATCTATAACTCTTTTTCTATTGGTCTACAGTATATTCCACAATATATTTCTTCATGTCATCGTTCCACAAAATATATATATATATATATATATATATATATATATATATATATATATATATATATATATATATATATATTATTAGACGACAAAAAAAGTCTTCTATCCACATCACAAAAGTCAGAGTCAGATACACGAGCTGTATTTGCATACTGGAACATGATTGGCTCTTGTATTTTATGATGTAATAACACTTTCCTGTCAACTGTTGAAGACTAAAACTGGATTTACGCTATACGATTTATGGCCCAATTTTTCTGATGCAAACAAAAATTGCACATCGTACGAGAATTCTTTGGTTGCAAGTTGAGATCGGAGGCATGATGTAAAACGCTCACTGACGGCCGATTTAGCACCACTATGACGTAAAACGAAGTTCTGACACTGTCCGACTTTCTTTCAAACTTAAATCTCAGAAGAACGACAAGATAGGATGATGCAAAACTTGTGTGATAGCTACAAATACGGTCAAGGCAAAAACCTAAACAAGCATGCTAATTGCTAGAAATTCTTATTACCTCAAGCCCACTTTGAAGAAGGCTTGTGTTTGTGCAAGCCAGTTGTCTGCACAAGACCGGATCATGTAGAATGTAATCATTTTCTTTTATCTTTAGAGGATCTTCCTCATATAATCCGACATGGAGAACACACTTTATCATACAGTGGATTATAGGATCCAATCCAATCAAGATTTGATTGAGATTTCATACAGCGTGACGAGTAACAACCTTAAAAGAGTGCTGAAATTGCGCGGCCTAGTTCTTTTTAGCTCGGCTTGTTTTTTTAAAGTCGTAATTGCACAATTTTACCGCAATACGCAGTCGGCCTGTACGAGTCATTGGAAAGAGTTGGAGTGTGTATGATATCGTTTAACATTTTAAGTCGTACTCTAGTAGTGCATACAGGTCAGTATCTCAAAGCTGAAGAGATGTCGATATAGCTATCAATACTTAATATGGATATGAAAAGCTACAGTAAATACAGGAAGTAAATAAAGAAAATGAAAGAATGTGAGTGCAGCGTAACTCCAGAAATGAGGAAAACATTGTGTCAGGAGTACGATTCCATTCAACAAACTACCACAGCTGAGTGAACAAGGAAAATATCATTTTTCTATTTCTTTAGCACTTTGTGTTGCAACAGTGACAAGACCATGTCTGATTAACGAAAGCGCTTTTCAGAGCTCACTTTGGGTTTAAGCAAAGTTGGTTAATGTATGATCTCTACTCACTTACTGGCTCGAATTTTTTGACATGAAAACTTATTAAATGTGTGATCTGTTAGGATTTTAAAGGAAATGTAGTGTATCCGAAGCTTAAAAGGACCAGGAAATTGACAGTATTCTCACACTGACTGCTAAAACTAAACCTAACAGAAGTATTTACTCACAAAATACACATTTTATAAAAGTTGAGGGTGACTTTAAGCTTGTATCATGATTGTATTTATAGATTGAGCTTTTTGCTACTGTGTAGCATGCATTTACAGTGTACATTTTCAGTTCTCCTTGCTTTTCCCTCTTGTGTGTCTCAGGTCTGTGTTGGATACAGTATATATTAAGTTGCATTTAAGTTGAATTGTTCTTATGAGCTTATGACACCTAATGATATTTTGTCAATGCAAAAAAAAAGGATTTATAAGAACTTGTAATAAAAATATTGAAAGAAATGAGAAAATTATATTTATTGCTGGAGTGTAAGAGTGATTCCATGATTGTGTAACCATTTAGCCCTATCAATGCTTAAAAATATTACCTTTTTAAGGCAATTAGATTTAATCATTCAAATCAAATTGCACTGAATCATTCAAAAGTGTGCAGACCCAGTAACAGGGCTAGGTTTTTAGCATGGAATTAGCAAATATCAAAAAATGAGGTTAACAAGCATCCATGCTAATGCCATGAGGTCATTACGGACATTTAAAGATTCACTTAAAAAAAATTAATTATTTATTTACTTTCTATAATTTGTGCAACAGAGTTGTACTTTCAAAGTGAATTCATCAGTTAATGTCACTGAAAATAAGAAAAAAAGAATGAGAAAACTTACTTTTCTTCTTCCCATGATCATCAGGAAATTCAGATGATGCAACTTCCTGTTGATCTTGTGGAATAATCCAAATATTTCAGAGGGGTGAACGTGTTCAGTTAACAGGGTTGACTGAATGAACTAAAATGTAAATTTGTCATAACCGATCATGGAGAAGGCGTGGAAAAGGATGTTTTAAGCATGACATGTTCAATTGATTCACACGTTAATACACATAAAAGTATTTTAATGATTGTATTTGAAGATAAAGTAGTTATAGTAGGCTGGGACAGACAAACAGGCTTATGCAAACTTCTTTTTTTTTCCAGCTCAGCCTACCTGGAACACTTTTCTGTGTTGGTGGCTGTAAAAAGGAAGTTTATTCTCTGTGAAGATTAAAGATCCTCCTTAACCATGCCAACAAAGTCATTTCGTGCTCAGTGAAAATGGCAGCCTCCTCCCAGAGCCCAGAGTTCTCTCTCAGGGACACAAAAACGCCTCCGCATTAATCAAAAGCTACGCATGGCACATATACTTAACACGACCTGCTTTCCCCAAGCGCAGTCTAGCATAAAGATCATTTTAGAAGCGAGGAACGTGGAAATGACTTTAAGCACTCCCTCTAAAAAGCTAAGATGAGCTTTGGGCAACTCAGGCCCAGAACATTTAACCCTTCAACACTGTTTTAAATCACTTTATCTAAAATTGCAACCAATGATTTCGGTCTGCAGAGGACGCGTATTATGGAGGTCATTTTGAGGCAAACAGGATGAAAATTTACAAGGCTGCCAGTCATAAAAAGGTGTTCCATCAAATCCATAAATCTTCGTATTTAAGGAAGGTGAATGAGTGCTTTACTACAGTGAGTGCATTAGTTTGATGAAGCTGATACTGCAGAACCATTAATTACCATGAGATCATAAAGTTACCACATGACCGAAAGTTACCGTAAGACCGTTAGTTACCGTGAGATTGTACGCTACCGTGAAACTTAAGTTACCATGAGACCATAAGTTACACTGAGACTGTAAGTTACTGCGTGACCATAAGTTACTGCATGACCATAACTTATACTGTGAGACCACTTCTGAGAGATTATATGCTAATGCAAGACTGTAAGTTACTGTGAGACTGTAAGTTTCTGCAAGAAATTTTATTATTACATTACTGTGAGATCATAAGTTACTACTAGATCATAACTTACTGTGAGAATGTAAGTTACTGTGAGATCATAAGCTACTGTGAGATCATAAGTTACGGAGACTGTGCATTACTGTGAGATCATAAGGTACTGCCAGATCGTAAGTTACTGCGAGCCCATAAGCTACTGTGAGATCATAAGTTACTACTAGATCATAACTTACTGTGAGAATGTAAGTTACTGTTAGATCACAAGTTACGGCGAGATCGTAAGTTACTGTGAGATGGTATGTTGCCATACATGATGCATGACACATGACCCAGGTCAGACTTCTCCAGTTACAGCTACATTTTTCCCAACAAAATAATACTTCAGAATTCTCTGTTCACTTATATTCATTTCTTACTTAGACTTTCTAGTTCTATAGTATTTAACTTCACCCACTTTCTTAAAAATTTAACCAAAAACTTTTGACGGTATTGTGTATAGAAGTGTACAATTCTTTCCTTCTACAACTTTGAGGGATGGAACATTAAGTTTAACTTCAAAAAATATATTTGTGCATCATGCAGTGTCCGATGTTTATGCACCCCCTTACAATTGCAGCAAAGAAAGTGCTTCATCTCATGCACTAATTGCTACATAAACCTACATCATTTGCAAAAATGTATTTACACCTCCAACTTATATCTCAACTGACATGTTACAACTAACCCCACACCGTTTTATAACCAACTCCATCCATGGGGTGGTCCTTTGATTTCATTTGAGCTATCCTCTGATATTAACAGGAGTATGGTATTTGCTTTGCACCAATAGTTAACAGACAAGTGTACCTACCTTGTCTAAAAAAAAAAACAGGAGCTTTAGAAAGTTTTTTTCATAAGACTGACACAAAAAAAAAGATATATATTACAACTGACCCCTTTCTCTAATATTTGCTTCTCATTAAAACATTGTCCTTTTTTCTACCTCACTTGTCCTCAAAGTGAGATCTTGGGATCTCCAGGGGTCTGTGATTTATTATTATTATTTTATTTATTTACTTATTTTGTTAGCGATTCTGAGTTAGTTGCTAATCCTGCTTTCTGTAAACACCGCCTATAGACAAGGTTATTTTTTACTGTGCCTCATTAGTGATGAATGGGCTCTAAAGCACACCTGGACTTGATGGCGGCCCTCGTCATGATGGCGGTTTCCATGCCAGACTGCGTTTTACTGATGACTAACCAGGAGATTTCATTTACGCGCCAGCCTCGTTAATCCTGAGCCTAGTCATAAATCACATTAATTGAGAATAAAAGCACCTCCGTTTTATTTTTTGTGTCTGTAAGAAGGCTTTTAAAATGTTCAGGTTGGCTGTGAAGACTTCTAGACGGAAACATGTCTTGTTTTTGACTTTATAAAACTGCAGAATCTGCCAAGGGGACACATTTTGTGAATTTATTGTCATTTGTTTGCAATCTGGCACCATTTCATGTGTAAAACAAAGTTACACAGTCCCATCTTAATCCTGTTCGAATAACAGGAAACATATGTATCTTGATATTTATGTATTTCAGCCAGAAGAGATTGTAATTCCTGTATTTCATCTTAAAGTTTTATTGCAGCTGCACATAGAATCAAGAAAACATTATTTATATTTTTTTTGTTTTTGTTTTTAAGCTCCTGAAAAATTTATACCGCTGTTGAAGTCTTGATTCTGAATGGTCAAAATGTGATGATTAATTTTCTATAACAAAAGCTCTGACAGTTATGCAGCTGGTTTATATCACCGCAGCTATATATTGATACACTTGTTCTAATATGTTATCGTTTCTATAGCAACAGCTCATTCACAGTGCCTTGTATGGTGGTGAGGGAACAGCTGTTTATAGCTGCTATAATGTAAAATGTCTTTTGTGGACATTCCACAACATTAATGTAGCTATAAATGGATAAAAAAAAATTGAAGTGTCATTCTTTAATAAATGAATATGTAATTGTCGCAAATGTACGTAGTATATGAGGAATAAAACACTTCAGGAATCGCCACTATGGGAAAAATTCATGTTGGTCACTGCTAACATTATATGTTGAGCTGAGTGCGAAAGTTTGTATCCCTCCAAGCCAGAATTAACACACATATAAATGACATTAACAAGACATGTAGTATGTTAGGTTTTGCAGATGTCCCTTTATTATTAAGAAATAAAAATAGTCACAGCATGTTAAGATATTATCTGCAAAAAAAATAATATTCGGAATGGTATCAGTTGAAAAGTCTCTTTCTGAATGTGATATATTTACATGTACAGGTGTAATGAGCTGTAAGCCGTAATCATCAAGATTAAAACAAAACAAAAAGGCTTGAAATATTTCACCTCCTGTAATGAATCTAGAATATATGAAAGTTTCCCTTTTTGAATTAAATTACAGAAAAAAGTAACTTTTCCACAATATTAAAATTTTTTTTAGATGCACCTGCATACAAATTTTGTTTTCGATGATTATGTCATGTTTTCTGCATTATTGCATTATTTATTTTATATATATATATATATATATATATATATATATATATATATATATATAAATTCCAAAAAAATATTTGTATATCAGTAAAGAAAGTATTATCTGCAAAAACAGTCAACAGTGTGACAATCAACATCTATTCAAGATGTTTATCGAGAACTGTGACTGAATCTCCAAGATGCTCAGAAACATTTACCAGCTAGTGTTAAATGTAAAATTGTGTGAAGTTTATCTGAGACTACTGACACATTTTCAAGATAAAAGGTTGTCATTCCCAATATTGACCTATAGTAGGTTTTTTAATATAGAAAATGTTTACTTGCATTAATTTAAAGCTTCGTAGTTTTACAGCTTTTCTTTACATGTCCCTGTTGCACAGTACTGTACATTTATCTCAAAAATGACTCTTTCATCATGGCAAATGGCGCACTTATATAGCGCTTTACGCTGGTTCTCATTCACCCTCTCACACACCAGTGGTAGCAGAGATGCCATGCAAGGCGCTAACTTGCCATCGGGAGCAACTTGGGTTCAGTGTCTTGCCCAAGGACACTTCGGCATGTGGACCGGGAATCGAACCTCCAACCCTACGATTAGTGGACAACCCACTCTACCACCTGAGTCACAGCCGCCATGTGCCTCAATCATCATGCCTCTGTGGGTACAAAAAACAAACCAAGATCCAGAACACCAAGTTTGGAAAAAGAATTCTGAAAACTTCTATATTAACTCAATTCCTCTAGCGTTCTTGTCACGTCCATGGCCCACCGAGTGCAATCTAATAATGGTCCAGACCCATTTACTTATACCTCCAAGCTGTATGTGAAAGCTGCTAGCCCTCAGGTCTGTCTGCAGCAGTTAGATGGACCCAGGTTGGGAAATATTTGTAAATTGTACTTCTCACTGTGTCCTGAGGCATTAAAGTGAATTATTGAAGGGAACATCTTCATTATTATGGTGTCCTTTCTCGGCTCAAAGGAAAACACCTTCGAGGATGGAAAATGATATTCTCTCTCACAGAGCAAAGTTTCATAAAAAACACAAAACAGAATACACATTACAAAATTCTGATTTTGCCACCCACTTTTCTTATATATGTGGTGAATTTATACTTGAATAATTAAAAAGAATTTCAAAAGTCTAAATTAATGAGTGTGTTATTTAAATGAAAGCACAATCCTGGAAGACTTTGCTTTGGGGGAAAAATATTTTAACAAATCCAACTATCTTAATATATTATATACTACATTAAAACAACAGCTTAGTATTTCGGATCAGATCAAAAAATATATCTTAAAAAAAAAATTATCCCAGGTTTTCATTAGCGTTGAACCAAAAAAAAGTAAATAAATAAATGCGGCAACACTGCCACCTTGTGGTGGCATGAAAAATCGCCGCCTTTGCGCTTAACATTAAATGAATTAACATCAAGTGTATTTACTTGTATGTGCTTAATATTTTAGTTAGTTTGTATATATATATATCAAGTGTATAAAACATTTTGTAATAACTACTGTTAATTATTATTATTATTCTTATACAGCGATCGCCAAAGGAACATTCATACGCGCGGTTGTTGCTCCTTCCGGAATGATTCTTCAGACGGACCGGAAGCATTAGGCGTACAAACACAACTGATAACAGGTTAAACTAGTTTGAGGTCTTTAAAAAAAAAAAAAAACCCAACACATTTTCCTCGGATATGTCTCAGTATGGACTGAGGAGATTAGCTACAGAATATTGTAGTTTGAACACATTTGTGAATATCAGGACATTTTTGCGACTGCAGGAGAGAAACCTGTCAGGTTCCAGTGAAGTGAAGGACGCCGGGAAAAACGCGTTCGACGTTTCTTTACTCGAGTTTCTTGTGTGTCCTCTGTCTAAGAAACCTCTCAGGTATGATCATTAAACATGATTTCAGTCCCAAAATAACATCTAAGGTAAATTGCATTTATATTTTCTCTTAGACTGTAGTAACAGGAAATCAGAATTTTAAACCGTAAAATGTTTATTTAATTGTTTTTGTCCATTTTCGATTACCGGATTATCTTAAATTGTGCTTTAATGAAGGCGTAAACCACGCCCACTTCGCAACTACGTCATACCATATATCCCAGAAAAGCATTTTCCCCCTAATAAACACACTGTACAGCCAAAAGCCATATAATGTGTTCACCTGACCATCACACCCATATGTGGTTCTTCACCAAACTGTTCTCACAAAGTTGGAAGAACACAGTTGTATAGAATGTCTTTGTGTGCTGTAGCATTACAATTTACCTTCACTGGAACTAAGAGGCCCAAACCTGTTCCAGCATGATGACGCCCCTGTGCACAAAGTGAGCTCCATGAAGACATGGTGTGTTAAGCTTGGAAGAAGGTGGAAGAACTCGAGTGTCCTGCACAGAGCCTTGACCTCAACCCCAGTGAACATCTTTGGGATGAACTGGAACTGGAGACTCCTCTCCATCCCAACATCAGTGCCTGAACTGAACCTCACAAATGCTGTTGTAGCTGAATGAACACAAATCCCCACAGCCACGCTGCAAAATCTAGTGGAAAGCCTTCCCAGAAGAGTGGAACACATTGTAACAGCAAATTGGGGAGCAACTCCATATTAATGCCCATGGTTATGGAACGGGATAGTCAATGGTCAAGTGTGCACATACTTTGGGCTATATAGTGTATATACAACAAATTCATTTATAAGCTACACTTACTACAGAAACCACATTATGTTTAAATCCAGTTTTTCTTTTTCTGTATTGAGAATTGAAAACCTGTTTCTAGCTGAACTGAATTTTTAAAAGAAATATTTAACAATGAAAAGATAAAACTTTCATTATTAAATATGAGTGTTTCTTAGAGATGCCTTTTAGAATCGTGATATTGTCACCCCTAATTGTACACATTTAATTAATATTCATTAAATAAATCTGCAGGTAGGGATGGGGAAATAGCCCAAAAATTGTTGTTCAGTCCGTACAGGATTTTGCAGGGGTTTTTTTGGTGATTGTTGCAGCCAAAAAAAGCTCAATTTTGCTGTGGCGCTTTTTTGTTTGTTTGTTTTTGTTTGTTTTTTTAAATTTCCTATGAAATTTGTGGAGGTTTTGTGCCTTTTTTTTTGTAGAAAACTACTTGAATTGGCAAAATAATAATAAAAAAATTTTTTTTTAATTGTTTTGGACTTTCACAGTGATGTTTGTTGGTAAATGAGACCTTTTAGCTGTACTCATGTTTGGCGGCATACGTGTTGTGATGCGGTAATTTTGAAAAACTGCAAGCTCCTCCGAATATTGCAGAGTTTGCTTGATTTCATGTACAATCCTGCGATTGTAAAAACCTAGAAACTAGGGATTGGTAATTACTTCATTTATCATGATATCAATATTATATCGTCATATCACCCAGCTCTGTATGATCTGTGACTATTGAATGTCTTTGTTTTGTTTTTTTTAGATACGAGGAAACAACAAACGAACTAATCAACGAAGAGCTCGGTATTGCGTATCCCGTAGTAGATGGCATCCCGAATATGATTCCTCAGGATGCACGCCTGATCAAGCAGACTGAAGGAGCTGAAAAACCGACTCAGACTTGAACAGTGTTTTCTGTCTGCTCTCTCTCAAATAAAGCACGATGCCATTTCCTCTATCTACAGTCACCGTTTTAGTCCCAGTCCTGTCCTTATTAGGCCTCCTGTACTCCTCGAGTGTGGATGAAAACTTCCCACAGGGCTGCACTGACACTACCAGCGTGTGTTTTTATAGTCTGTTGTTGCCCGTCACTATTCCCGTGTATGTCTTTTTCCATCTGTGGAAGTGGATGGGAATCAAGCTGTTCCGGCACAATTGAGAGATGTAAATAAAGCTTTATTCAGACAACACGAAAAATGCTCAAACGTGCATTCTTTCTAACATACTTACTGATGTGTTTAAAACCTGAGTGTAAAATGTTTTCATTTGTGGTTTCTAACAATGACGCTTCAAATCAGCTCTAACGTTTAAACAGTTTCATTAGTTACATCAACTCTCAGTATCAGGCCTTTTAGAGTAGTGTATGTGTAATCATCAGGAAGGAATTGACACATTTCCTTGGACTGAGAAAAGAACAATAAAATGGAGGTTTAGTAATAAACATGTGACTGTAGTATATGTGACTGTATATCGCCAGTTTTAAGCTATAGCAATCAAATGTGTTACGATGACAGGAAGTCTTACAGAATCCTTTCTTATGGAGGGTTTTAGCCAATTTTCCAACACTGGAGCAATCTTTACAAAATACTTCTGATTATGTATACATTCCTCAAGATTTTGAGGTTCATGTCATTCCATCAGACCCAAACAGCGACAAATTATTCCCTCTGAAAATTTTGTTCCATCTCTAAAAGGACCAAATGCACAAAACGCAGATCTTAGCTGAAATTTATAAAAGCCTTTGGCTGAAGAATTGCTGAATTTTTTTTTTCTTTTTGCAAAAGAATTCACATAAAGGTTTACAAGAGGCAAAAGTTTTGTTCTTTTCTAAGTGCAGAGAAATGTCTAAATTCTTGTGCTTATCTCATAGAGGTCGAAAAAACTCTCATGTACTCTTCCAGCCAAAATGTGCGTCATGCACACATTATAATATAATGCATAGTAAATATATTCCACAACAACACACACGATATACACTACCAGTCAAACGTTTCTGATGATTATATTACAGTTGAATTACTATTATTAATTAAACAGAATAGCAGTAAAATAAAGAAAGCGTACTGGTGTTAAATCTATAGAAAAAAGTCTATAGGCTATTGTTAAGTGGAAATTATAAATATGTTGTGCCTAATTACAGTGATATGGATGTTAGACAAGACTAAATTCAATAAACATTTCTCTTTATTATACCATTTTGATTTTCTAATTTGATATTATTTAACCAGAAAGACTTTTGACTTGCAGTGTATATATTGAATATAATACTCTCTGGAATACAATAAACACCAAAAGAGAACAAACTGAACTTCTTATTAATTGCCTATAACATTCAACAACAAATCCACAGACCTGAATTTTTTGTTTGAACAAATTTGATTTTGTCACAGCTTCTTCTTCTCGACACTTCCTGAGAACTTCATGAGTGGTGAGCTGGGCTTAGGTGAATCCCCTTCTCCCTTCAGCCTGAAGAAGAACGACTCGTTGAGGCGTGTCTGAACCACTTTTAGCTGGGACAGGTCAGCTTTGCCCTTTAAGTGCGAGTCGCTTTCTTCGCTCTGCGTCAGGTCTGTTACATACAGCTCAGGATGATGCCGATCTTCGAAGGGTTTACTGACGACTTCCGACTGATGAAGCCTGGATTTTTTCGTCAGGCTCAGGTCTATCGGTTCTTCGGTGCATGTGCTGCAGTGACTGAACCTGAGAGAAGTAGCGAGGAGAGGAGAGGTGAAGAAGTTTTCAGTCTGAGTTGAAGCATTGAGTTTGAGAAGGTGCGATGGTTTCCTTGGTGATGATTGGTGTTCTGGAGATGACCATTTCCTTGGTGATGACACTGTATAAGACTGAGGTTCTGGACATGACCTTTTCCTTGGTGATGACACTGTATAAGACTGAGGTTCTGGACATGACCTTTTTCTTGGTGATAACACTGTATAAGACTGAGGTTCTGGACATGACCGTTTCCTTGGTGATGACACCGTATAAGACTGAGGTTCTGGACATGACCGTTTCCTTAGTGATGACACCGTATAAGACTGAGGTTCTGGACATGACCGTTTCCTTGGTGATGTCACTGTATAACAATGAGTTTCTGGACCTGACAGTTTCCTTGGTGATGACGCTGTATGAGGTTCTGGACATGAACATTTCTTTGCTGATGATGCTGTATAAGACTGAGGTTCTGGATATATCTCTGTGTAACCCTGTGGTTCTAGAGCTTCCTCAGCACTCGTGCTGCTACAAAGGTCTATATAAGGATCTGAGAAGGACTTCTGGGTGATGAAGAGATCTTGGCTGTTGATGTCATCCAATGTACTTTGAGATTCCATGCCATTTTCTTCCATGGCTGGCTTGCTGTGACGTCCTTCTGCAGGAAATACGATGTTAAACGATGGCTTTTTGTCAGTGCCGGAGTATTGTGTTTGAAGGATATTTCTCACTGGGAAAGGATTTTGAAGTGGTTTAGGTTCGTGCAACACCGGTGACAGATTAAAGGCAACTCTCTTTTTGTGTTTCTTCTCTTTTTGGATTGATCTTAAAATTGGCTGCACCGCTTCCTGTTCGCCAGGACCTGATCGGACACCGTGCTCAGCCGTGCGTGCGTCCACAGCACAGTTACTGTCTCTGTTCTTGTGTCGCTTTGACAGTTTGTTTTTATTCTGCGTCAGGGAAAACTCCTCATTTAAACTGACATCGGGTTTCTTTTTCCGTTTCTTCTTCTTCTTCTTGATCTCTGGCCACTGTGCAGAGAGGTTTGAGTCACAAATGTCATCGTAATCCTTCAAACTCCCTTGACCTTTTGGCTGCGATTTCTGTTTATCCAACTTTTCCCTTTTCAATTTCTTAGCCTTTTTCTTCTTGCGTTTTTTCGGGTCATCCAAAAAAGTGTTGTCTAATGGTATGCACCCTAGCACCTTCATGGAAGCCATCTCTTTCTGTAAGATAAAATCACACTGACTTAATTAAACATCCTACTTTGTATTTCCAATGTTTACAAACTGTGAAGTGCACTATGTGTGTCCTAAATTCCTCTGCTTTAATGGTTGGACACTAACCTAATGAAGTGCATTTTGGGATATCAGATGCACACTAAAAGTTCTAAACTAAGCTTTTCCAGATTATGGTGGCAAAACTGCCTTTAGAAAAGTCCCATTAAGTAAACCACATCTGTGTTCAGACATACCGTTAGTCTATAGCCCATAGAGAATAAGATAGATTGATCTATGACCTGGGAAATGATCGACTCAATCATAACAAGTTCCAAGCCAGCACCTGAGGTGTCGGTTTAACTGGAAATGGAGCTCCAAGGTCAGCTAAAATGTCTCTTTCTCAGGCACCGCAGATCACAGCGGCACGGCGCCGGTGTCGTTTGAAAGCTATCGAAGAGCTATTTTTAAGTTGGTGCAAATTTGTGGTTGCAATCACACTGCAGGGCACTTATCAGGTCGGGACATATTGAGTGGCTCCTCAGGAACTGATTCTGAGCAGCTGAAATGAGTCGTCTGTAATTCCAGACATACTTCCTGTACTAACCTACGTAGGTTTGTAACAAAAACCCCACCTCTGGTCTCCATTGGCTGCTCACGATCAACGTGTACTTTGGCCCGCCCTCAAACACTACAGTCGAGTTTGCATCCTGAAAGGGTTACGGTTCCTGTCTAGAAGATGTTGTTTTCTGCGCTGCAAAAGCAATACCACTTTATACGGACTTCCAAAGGATGATGATGTAAAGCGTCAGTGGTTAGAATTCATTTTAAAATGATACCACAGCAGTTTTACAACAACTCCGACCTTCGTTTGTGTTCCCGTCATTTCACTAACGGCTGCTTCTCAAATCTAGCTGAAGTCAGCGGTGGATTTGTGAAACAGTTATTCATTAAAGATAATTATTTATGTATATATTTTCTACCAAGTGTTCCAAATGCATAGTTTTGGGTTGTATACATGTACAACCAGTGCACAGCTGTTAGCCTGTTAGCTGTAAGCCTCTGCTAACCGGCTAACTCACGTTATTTTCAAGCTACATATAAACTTACCACTGAGAAACGTCCTGTTCTCGTCGTGCTTGCGATGGTGGTTTGGGTTGATCTTCTGATGTATCACTATCAGACTCAAATTGACTACGTTTACATGGACAGCAGTCATCTGATTATTTACCTTATTCTGAGGAAGACAATATTGTGATAAAGGTGTTTACATGCGTCGCTTTTAGGCTGTTCCTTTCATGTACCCGTTTTACATGTTATAGAACAAAGATCGATTAACAGCACACGTCATTACGTCACCACGCCACACTGTCCGACATCCCTCCAGAATTTCACGTATAAACATACAGTTCGTCTTCGTTATAGTACCGTATTCAGTTTTGGGTGTTTTTATTTAAAATTTTTTACGAACGCTTCAAGTGCGGTTTATTATTTGTCATGCTGTATGTGCAAATAGACAACTGCTTGAAGCCGTGGGCTCCGTCCCAAACCGTGTACTTACCTTCAATATACTAGCCGAGATGCATGTATTTCACCTGCTACAGGCCTATAGTAGGTAAGTACGTGGTTTGGGACGCAGCTGTGCTCTCTTTTTTGCTGTAAAACGGTTGAGCATTGCCGTGTGTGATCGTGTCCTGTCGCAAAATGCGGTGAAAACTCTCACATGACGTTAATAATGTGATTAAGGTGTTTACATGTCTGTAATACATGTCGATAATGCGACTAAAACAGGAATATTCCACATGTCTTAATTCGATTAGTGTTTACTTTGAGTATGACCTTAATTGGATTAAGGTAGTTAAAAATTGCTGTTTACATCAGAGTATTGTCTTAATCGGGTTAATATTGGATTACTGTTGTCCATGTAAACGTGCTGACTGATAAGGTAAAACTGATGACACTATTACTGAGCTGAAACTAGGATATGGAAGTGGGCGTTTCCTTTCCGACACTTACTGTAAGAGGTAGACCAATCACAACAAACTGGGGCATCTGGCCAATCAGAGCAGAGTAGGCTCTCAGAAAGGCGATGTTTAGAGTCAATGGATCCTTGAGCGAGTTGTTCGTGACCGTGGTGAAAAAGAGGTAATGCTTCAATGTAAATTATGTGAAAATTAACATGTATTTTGACCGTGGATGCATGTAAACCTATTATATGAGACCTTTAAAACTAAATTAAGCACGTTTATATAGCATAATAGGGGCACTTTAAGGCGAACATATTCATACTAAAAGCCAACGAGAACTACGATTTTGATTTTAACTCTGTGTAGTTCCTCCATGTGACATCAGCATGGGACTCAACTGCTAACTTCTCCCAGGTCTACAGACCAATTATTTAGTTATTATCTCGTTCCAAATGAGTAAATATCAAATATTACAATATAAACATATTTGATGTGTCTCAGGGTGGAGTTTTCCTTTAAGGTACATCATTATCTTTTATAATGAAGTTTTAATTGTACATTGTATGCAATTTTATAGTAAAAGAAACGGTCTAAAGGTGACACTGAGAAGGAAAGATACAGTTTAGTCTACCTATTTTTATATTTTTAGTGTAAGGTAAGAAATAACCTCATTAGGATTCTTTGTAACGTCGTTATTTCATATCAATAAGCTCAGCTACATAACTGAAATATAGGCTACTGTGTGTAGAAGTGCTTCAAGTTTATTTCAGGGAAATTCTCACATTTTGTAACATACTCACACTGTATAGGTTACTTTAAAACTTACATACACAGACCAAAAAAAAAACAAAACAAAAAAACCAGAAAATTAATTAATTAATTAATTAATTAATCAATCTTCTGACAGGAAAAGGTTGTGCTACCAAAGTAGTCGCGAGCTCACCAACCTCACCTGTTCCGGTTATCATGAGATGCTAGCAATTTATTTTAATAAGCTTAATAACCGCTTATTTTAATAAGTAAGTTTAAAGCAATTTTTTTTTTTTTTTTTTTTAAACGCGCTTAAGTAATTAAACACCTTGTGAGACCATTTGAATGAAAACGCTAGCACGTATAGCGAGTTTAACGAAGTGAAAACACCAAGAAACTTACCTGGTGAACAGCAGGACTGAGGATAAGTTTGGCGCGCGCCTTAGTCATTGCGCATGCGCATTCGAGTCAACGAGCCGAGTTCAAAAGCTTACATTACGATATAGGGGTCATATCGAGTGCAAACGTTTTTATGGCTTCTTACTTGAAAATATTTGAACGTGCCTATGTTTTACAAAACATTTATCTACAAAACAGAATACAGTACTATGCCAATATGCCAATTATGTTGGGTTTTTTTTGTTGTTGTTGCAAGTTGTTAAAGTATTGCAGAAATTGATTCTAGTCAGGTTTTTTTTTTGCATCCATATTGACATGCTTTGTTAAATGTATATAAATGTGAATCAAAATCAAATTTATTGTCCCTTTTGGGAATTTTGTCTTATTTTATTTTGTCTTCTTGTAATCTGTTTACTGCAAAATTGTTTGTTCTAAATGGTTTTATAGAAGCCATGCAGCAAGACATATTTCCCATTTGGGAATATGGGACAATACATTTTATTCTGATTTTAAGTCTCTCTAATTATCAACACAGCAGTAACCCACCTGGACAAAAAAAGCACACTTTTGTCAGAATGCTGTTTCGGGACTTGAAATAGTTAAAACACAATTATCCCCTCAAAGCTATCAGAGGTCAAGGCTCTAATTCCAGTTCAATCTTAGTGCAATTGGTAGGATATAATGTATATGATGTTATGCACATTATGTACATTATATTGCAGAGTGTGAGGATGAGGTAGTGAAATTATAATAAATACAGCACTGATTTCTATAGTAGTGTATTTATTCTGTATGGTAAATACAGTTCTGTACAAGATGATGGATTGGTGCAACTAACCATTGGTGCAGAATGCTAATTCAGTGTTCAAAATGGGCTGGGCCTCTTCGATTAGTAGCTTTCCTGCTTTCCGCAGCGCTACAGTAGAAATTGTCCAGATGGTGGTGTGGTAGGCTGGTCCATTTCAATTTCCTCAGGAAGAAAAGCCATTGTACGGGCTTCTTCATGCTATGAGCTGTGATTAGTGACCAAGAGAGGACCTCAGTCACATAGACTCCAAGAAATGGACACTTTGTCCATCTCTACATTTGTTTATATAGTGGGCAGAGTGTTCTGTCCTTTTTTATTTCCTGAAGTTTATGATGAGGATATTCAAGATTTCTTAAAACACTGAAGAGACATCCAACAGGAAACCGTGATTTCCATCCATGAACTGAATAAGTTTCTGGTGTTTTATTTTGCAACAAATACTCAGCAGAAAGAAGTACAGCAGTGTATGGAAATCAACAGCAAACATAAGACATTATCTTTTTAAGAGCATAGGATTACTCTTTACTAGGATTTAAGAACAAGATCCGCTGCATACTCCACTATAGGGGGCACATAGCCAAGTAAAAGTTATAGCCCTGAACTGCCCTGAAGAGGGCACAAAAACAACGAAAAAGTATATAAAACACCCAAAATTAGCTTTAAAAAGAAAAAGAAGATGAAGAGTTCAGGAAGCCATCAATATCATGTGACGCATCAAAGACATGGAGAAAAGAAAGTTTACCAATTATTTAAATAAAAATATAATCATTACATTATTAGAAAATTTCTGTTATCTAGGAACAGTTTTGTGTCTAGGATGTGCTCTAAATAGAAAACTTTATACCCCAGTGTGAAGGTGCATAAGATGTGGATTGCTTCTCACAGAATAGAATAAGAGAAGTTCATTTTATGATTCATGAATAAGACTTTTTTTAAATAGTAGAAGGGAAGAATTTACTACTACTATATTATTTTCAGTTTGAGATTAAGCTGATTAACCGTAAAGACATTTTTTTTTATAACCGTTACCATTTTTACCAAGGGTGACAATAGTTTTTGAGCTAACAATGTCCCTATATACTGTATCTCACAAAAGTGAGTACACCCCTCACATTTTTGTAAATATTTGATTATATCTTTTCATGTGACAACACTGAAGAAATGACACTTTGCTACAATGTAAAGTAGTGAGTGTACAGCTTGTGCAACAGTGTAAATTTGCTGTCCCCTCAAAATAACTCAACACACAGCCATTAATGTCTTAATTTGAGGGGACAGCAAATTTACACTGTTATACAAGCTGTAAACTCATTACTTTATATTGTCCAAAAATGTAAAAATAAATAAATAAATAAATAAATAAATAAAAATCACATGTTGAACGGATGTGATTTTTCTGTAAGCGTTTTTTTTTTAATTTTTTTTTTTTTTTTTTTACAGAAAACAAGAACTCACATTCTTGTTTCCATCATTTTAAAGGAAGGGTGTATAAACTTTTGTGCTCAATTGCATGTCTATGAGTTTGGTTCATGTCTGTTGAACCCTCATAGTTGGCATGGAAATGGTGAGTGACAACAAGAGCTCCATATCGCCCTGTGAGTCAGTCTCAGTGCTCTCTCCTCTCTTCTCCTCTCTGCGTCACTGGGTTCAGGCTATGCACTGTTTCCTGTCTCAGACGTGACTTTCTCACAAAAGGGAGCACTCTCCTCTTTGTTGTGGGAAAATGTCTTAAAGCAGCTTAAAGCCGTATCAGGTCAGCCAACAATAGCTGACATGATTTCCATCGTTGTTCCTGTCAGGCTTCGGGGAGAATGTGGTTTATGGAAACAGCTCTCACGGCAAGACTCCTTCAGAATTACCGAAACACACTCTCCGTCTGATTCATGTGGAAAAATAAAATGCTAGCTAATCTGTATTTCTAAAACTGTAATGCCAGAGAAAACATGAGAGAAGACATCTCTTGAGATGTCTTGAGATGTCTGTGTAAATTTAAGTTCTGATTTTACAGAAATTTCATAAAATTAAGCCCTGCTTTCTTTGTTTAAATTTCTACCGATAGATCAATTCACATTTCACGTCATAATGTGAGTGGAAAAGCATGCGTAAGTGCCTTTTAGCATGCTATGCCCTGAAATTGCATGTGAGAACTCAAGTAAACACGTTTGACATCATATGAACAATATACGATCACGTGAAAATGAATGAGTTGTCTGGAAAAAAGACACATGTCCTACATATGAAAATAAATTGATCATAAATAAATAAATAAATAAATAGCGTGGATGTAGCCTAAAGACATTGTGTGTAAAAAGCAGGTGTTCACATAAAATCATGTGTCCTACATGTGTAAAATTAACATGTGAAAATAAACAAATGATGTGTAAAAAAAATTTTTAAATCACATGAAAAAATAACTCCGTTAGATCCATTCATTTTCTGCTCCACTGCACAGTGTCGCATGGAGCCTGGAGCCTATTCCAGGGGACTCGGGGCACGAGGTGGGGGACACCCTGGACAGGGCGCACTAACACTCACACACCCATTCACACAATACAGACAATCTGGAAATGCCAATCAGCCTACAACTTATGTCTTTGGACTGGGGGAGGAAACCAGAACACCCGGAAGAAACTCCCAAAGCACTCGGAGAACATGCAAACTCCAGGAACATAGGGCGAACCACCCTCAGATCCTCTCGTTTCTGCTCAGATCT
The DNA here is from genome assembly GCF_001660625.3 of Ictalurus punctatus. Taxonomy (NCBI): domain Eukaryota; kingdom Metazoa; phylum Chordata; class Actinopteri; order Siluriformes; family Ictaluridae; genus Ictalurus; species Ictalurus punctatus. The sequence goes on from NC_030423.2 coordinate 21,742,664, forward strand.
CAGCATGTCTGGCAGACATCTCATCAAGGATGGCAGCTCATCAGCTGAAACTTAATCCCAGCAAAACTGAACTGTTGTTCATCCCAGGTGATTCATCACCATGTCAGGATCTTGTGATCTCCCTGGAAACTCTTTGAACCCACCTTCGTTTACTGCATGCAACCTTGGGGTAACCATAGACAATCAACTGTCCTTTTCCTCTCACATTGCTAATCTGACAGCACTCATGTCGATTTCTCCTTTACAGTATCAAATGGATTCGACCATTTCTATCCATACAGGCCACGCAGGTGCTGGTTCAGTCTCTTGTCATTTCGAGACTGGACTACTGCAACTCACTCCTGGCATGTTTGCCTCTGAGAACCATTCAACCTCTGCAACTAATCCAGAATGCAGCTGCTCGACTTGTTTTAAACCTTCCTAAGTTCTCCCACTCCACTCCACTGCTACCCTCTCTCCACTGGCTTCCTGTAGCTGCGCACATCAGATTTAAAACACTGATGCTAGCCTACAAAGCCCAAAATGGACCAGCACCCACTTACCTCAAATCACTTACCACTCCCCGGACTGCACCACACTCTCTCCGAACCTCTAGCACCACTAGATTGGTTCCACCATCTCTCAGGGTACAATGAAGGCATTCATCAAGACTCTTCTCTGTTCTGGCACCTAGGTGGTGGAATGAACTTCCCCTAGATGTCTTCAAATGACGTCTAAAGACCTACCTCTTCCTTAAATGCTTTGATTAGCACTTTTCATTAAAAAAAAGTTGTGTTTTTCTTACTATATTACCTCCCAACAAAAGTGTTTAAACTGATGGTATCTTAGTCCGTGACCTAGTGAACCAGTATCGTGATGTATTTATTGATAGAGACGTCAAAACACTTCGGTAAGTTGCTCTGGATAAGGGCGTCTGCCAAATTCCATAAATGTAAATGTAAGTAAACTAATTGTGATAAAAATCACACCTGAAAATTAACTAATTGTGAAAAAAATCATGTGAAAATAAATGAATTGTGCGTAAAAATCATGTGGAAAAAATTAATTGTGGAAAAATCACATTTGAAAAATTAATCGTAAAATTCACAGGTGAAAATAAAAAAACATATGCCCTACATGTCAAAAGTCCACAATGTGAAAAATGTGTGAGATTTAATGTGAAATGTCTAAAATAAATAAATAAAATTTAAAAAAGCATAAATTTCACGTGAATAATTTTTACTTAAGGGTGGCACCATTGGTCATGTCATGTTCTCTTATCTCTTATCAGGACTGAACTGAATTCGGGTCTGTGTAATAAATAAAGGCACTTGTAAGGGACATGTTAATCCTTCAATTGTTAGATATCGCTATTTGTTGTTGTTGTTGTTGTTGTTGTTGTTATTATTATTATTATTATTATTATTATTATTATTATTATATCAAGTCTAACTCCTTAAAGTCTTGTTTATTATTCAGTTATATGTCTTAAAGCATATTTCTCAGTAATCACTATGAATTATTCAGTAACAACAGAAAAACTATGGAAATTTTTGGAATTAGGAATGTAACTGGACATGTTGACAGGTTCTGGGAAATTAAAGGGTTAAATAAAGTTGTGAATGTACATAAATGTGGTTTCTGTGTCCAATAAACTATGTTTTTATTTTATTCCCATCATCATACCCCATCATCTGATTTGATTAACTTCCTGATTTCAGTGTGAAAGTGAGGCGAGTGTGAAAACCTCTCTCTGTGACTATGATGAGTTTGACACAATTAAAACACACTTGTTACAGGTTTATTACAGGTTTCTGAAGCTGGGTGCTGAAATTCTGCTGTCTTTTAACACTTGATGCTGTGTTGGCTTTTGGAAATATGGGTGGGGACACATTCTGGCAGCTGCACAGCTAAAGACATTAAACATTTGCTGGAAAAAAAATGAATGTAGCATTTAAGGGAATGGAGCATCAAAAGTGGAAAAAATGAAAATAATCAACTGTATGCTAGACTAACAGTGAGGAAGCTGTGTCTAAATGTTTCCTCTATGTCCAATTCAAGTCTGTAGAAACTTTCAAACTGAGGAGGAAAATCTAAAAAAAAGTCCATGACTTGGGGTTCACTGTGAGAGCAATAGTGCTGCTTGTTGGAAGGGGGTCGTAATTTAGCTGTTTCTGGAGATAGGAAGTGGCCCATAGGACCTTGAATTTGTGAAACATAGCTGCTAAAACCTGGTTTATACTTGATGCATGAGTGTGTAGAAGTAGCAGCACACAAGCGGTACTGTTCACACACTCGCCTGCATACTTAATGTACATCCGGAGGTATACTGTAATGATTTACATATAATTCCACTATCCAGTGGCACCCGGATCAGCATGAGCTCCCTTTTGAGCCTCACAAGATTTCTTCCTCATGTCTTGTCATGGAGTTTTTCCTCTAAACTTCCCATTCATTAGGGATCTACATCTACATCCAGATTTCTTTAAAGCTGCTTCGAGATGATGTCTATTGTTAAAAGCTCCATACAAATGAAAATAAGTTACCGCATATTGCAAGACGTCACAACTTCACCTTATAAGCTAACATTTTAACAGTCACAGCGAGGTACATTACAAAATGGCATTACTGACGAAACCCCTTGTGTTCTGGGATGTCCTTTCAATAACAGTTTAACACCCATCTGGAGGTGCGTATGTTGATGACACACAGGCTGTAACCTTAAATCTTCTCGACATTGCACACACACACACAAAGCGCCATGGTGACGTCTACCAACCACATGGCATGAAGCCAGTGTGTCCCTAATAACCTGTGTACGATTCACACTTCCATACAATACAGATATAAATATCTGTCTTCCATTTTGTGTCTTCAACAGTGACAGAATGACATTGAAAGTGTTTCTCCTGGTCAGACATGGGCAACAAAAAAACCTACAAAATTATGATGCATTCATAATTACATCAACATCTAACTGCAGCGGCTATTTAATTTAAAATATGATGAGATTTGAGTGTCTCAACTGAATTTATCCACACTGAGCTCCCTGACCTGCAGTCCGTCCAAGATGGTCCATCCAACAAGCTTGTAGATGGTCCAAGATGGTCCATCTCGGTCCAGGCGGTGTTGGACCCAGGCCGGGAAGATAATGAAGGACCTCAGCTATCCCAACAATGGAATGATCTCTCTGTTACAGTCAAGGAAATGTTTCCGTTCTCTCAAGGCCAACACAAATGAGGAGCAGCTTCTGTGATTCGGGCCCTCAACCAGGGTAACACTAAGAACTAGAACTGGACTCACACATATAACATCCACTATCTCATCCTGCCTGTTATTTCATTTTTACATCTTTACATTCGCTCATATTTTGCACTCCCTACAATTTGCACACCTCAATTTGCACATGTACAGTTTTTCTATTCCATTTAGTATGTTATAATTGTAATTTTTCTTTTTCAGTTTTGTAATTTTACCATTTTACTATATTATAATTGTACATTTTGTATTATATTCTAAATTGTAAAAAAATTCTATTCATATATTCAAGTTTTATCCTATATTATATTATATTCTTTTCTTTTATTATATTTTTATCTTTATTATATTTAATTTTATTCATTATTCTCTTTTATATATTGATGTGGTCATAAAAAGCATTTCACTGTGTGTCATACTATGTATGGTTATATATGTGACAAATAACATTTTTTATTTAATTTGAAGTTTGAGGAGGCCACTTTTTACTTGCAACTGGTGAGCCAGCCAGGAGGAAGCCTCAGGAAAAGCAAGACAGGTGTTTCTTTCCCTTTTCACGGCTGATTTTCATGAAACCCTATCATTTATAATAAAAATGGAAAGGAGTTTTAAGCACAAGGTTTCTTTATTTTGTAACTAGCAGGAGGATTTATAAGCTATAGGCATAATTATAGGCTAGTTTCAAATGCAGTGGAAGCAAACTACCCACACTGTAACGAGTTTCTAAAGTAACCAAAACCTGTGTTGTCACAAACCTGATGTATTGTGCTTCTATTTAAGTTTAAAATTCTGAAACTTATGCTTGTGTGGTTTGGCCTGACAGACTGAAGTTGCATTTTTAACTAGTTAGTTGTGGTTGTACTGAGCCCTACGTACAAGGTCTATATTTGTTTGTTTGCTTGTATGTTTTCTCTCATTTACATTTAAAACTAGTCAAACCAAAGTATGGTTTAGGCTGATTTACTGTGGCAATGTTTTGTCTTTTGGTTTCCCCATTGAAATTTTCAGCAGTTTAAGGCTCTGGGCTACTGATTAGAAGGTTGAGGGCTCAAGCTGCAGCACTGCCAAGCTGCCACTGTTGGGCCCTTGAGCAAGGCCCTTAACCCACTCTGCTCCAGGGATGCTGTATCATGGCTGACCCTGCACTCTGACCCCAACTTCCTAACAAGTTGGGATATGAGAAGGAAAGAATTTCACTGTGCTGTAAAGTATATGTGACAAATAAAGGCTTTCTTCTTCTTCTTAAATTTTTAACATAGACCCAAAGCAGTGTGGTTTATGCAAGACAGATCATGACCAAAGCAGTTTGACATACATTTGAATTGAATAGGACATTGAATAAGTAATCTGAGTTAACAGTATCTGCTTTGTCATGTGAAGTTATAGGCAAGACTTTAATAGAGTAATGGATCACCAAGCATGTTCACAAGGTATGGTTTTTATAGGATTGAAAAAGTTGTGGGTAAGCCAGTGGGCTGGGTCTCAAATTGAGAATGATCCTAAAATACCAACAAAAAAAAGTGAGAAAAGGAAAGTTACGAATGGCCTCCTGGGAATTTTTGCCATAAATAACATTCTTAAGAAGAGGTTAGAAAACATGGAGGCAGAGAGTCAAGCTCTCCCAACCAAAAATAAGCTATTCTATACTGTTGTTTCAATTAAAAATGGGTGATGACTTTATTTTTAAGGAAGAAACAGAAGAGTTGAAACAAGAAAATTGCAGTGCTAGAATGAGTCACTTAGACTTTCTCTTGAAAACACAACAGCACAACTTCCCCATGCTCAACATGCCTTCAAATGTGTAGTTAATAAACTTAAAACATTTGTAATGATTGAACAGACAGGATTGGTTGCAAGGAAGAATATGTTCTGAGTCATACTTCTCCGAACAACTCTGCACAGTCCCCAATGGCACCAGAAGGGCTGATCCTGTAAATGAGAGGAACATCCCAGATTTGCAAATGCCCCAGCTGTTTGAACAGCTGTCTCTTATAAAACTGTCTGTTGAAATCCTTGTGAGAATATGAGGTGCATTTCAACCTGATCAGAGAGATCCTACAGGGCTCTTGTCAAATCTGTACAATTTGTCTGACTCAGATGTGTGTTTACTCTCCTGCCTTCCTCACATGTTTGCTGGGGCATTCTGACAAAATGTTTCTTAGCAGAACAGCAGACAGAGGCTCTAATCAGAATTTTTTGGACTGATTTGGTTAACTGGAAAAATATAACACGTCCAGAGGAACCCTCTGTATCATATGCATCAAGGCTGTAGACGGTCTTTAGTTATTGAATATAAATCTGAGATTAGAGCCACATCGAACCATGTGCAGTAGAATTATGTAACACTTCCTGTTTCACGGTGTGACCTGTCTATTGAGTGGGTTGCCATGGCAACACAGTTTAGGATATCAAAATTCCTTGCTAAATTAACATAATTTATATTTTGAGAGCAGACTGACGAAATTTTTAATCTGATTAATCCACCAGGATGAGTATTTATTTGGAGGAGTATTTGGTACAAAATCTAAAATGGCTACCTTCCTGTTCCTGTAGTTAATGAACAAGGTTTTAAAGGTTGTCTGTCTTAAACAGACCCATATCCCTACCAAATTTGGTATGCATGAAACTGGATTCCCATAAATAAGAGAAATGGTTTCCCCAGTACTTGATGACAAGCATTTTTAATGCTTGTGCCAAGTTTTGTTTGTTTTCTCGCAAAAAATGGCCAAAGTGTCGAAAAACATTAAACATACCAAGAACAATACTGTCCTATACACCCTTGGTGCTTGGACTTTAGAGCTGTTGGAGCTGTAGAATTGAGAAATCCAGCTGTTGTCTCAGAAAGCTGATGAGGTGAGAGGAGAGGAAATCTTCTGCATCATCCATCACAGACACAAACGCTGCATAGCAGTCATTTCAGGGGAATGTGTGCATGTTGAAAGAGGGGGAAACAAAGTTGGTGTATAAAGACCTTCTTAAGTAAGTGAGCAGTTTAGTGAGTGAGTTGCATAAGACTGTAGATCAGTGACAAGCAGTTAGTTGTTAGTCGGATTGGATAGCCTGTTTGATGTAACCACATAATGCATAATGGCTGTTAAAGTGCAAGAAGGTTTGCATTGTGTTACATAGAATTTTAACAGTAAAAAAAATCAAAGAAATTATGTAAGGTGACGATGCCTTCAGTAATAATATTATGAAATGTTTTATCAAGTAAACAGTAAATGGCACACTTATATACTTTTATCCAAAACACGTTACACTGTGTCTCATTCACCAATTCACACACACACACAAATGGTAGCAGAGCTGCCATGCAAGGCGCTAACTTGTCGCGAGCAACTTAGGGTTCAGTATCTTGCCCAAGGACACTTCAGCATGTGGAGTCATGTGGGCTGGGAATCGAACCACCAACCCTACGATTAAAGGATAACTCGCTCTACCACCTGAACCACAGCCACCCGCTCAGTAACATTTACTACATTGTACCAAGGAATAAAAAATGCAACCAGATTGGCCTTTGCATTTATTCAAAACTACATAAATAATCTTAGGTACACTTTTAACAAAGTTTTTTGACATATTTGGACAAGCAAACATTTGATCATCTTTGAAACAGTGCCTATTAATAAAGTTGATATATGTGAACAAAACCACAGGGAAAATTAGACTTTCAATCATTTATATCACTCTAATCAATATCAACAAAAATATCAATAGATGTGATATTCTTCTATGGAAAAAATTAAGTACACCCTTAGCCTCAGAAGCTAATATTGCCCCCTTTAGCAGAAATAACTTCATGTAGGCGTTTTGCATAACTGTCCACCAGACTTGCTGGAATTTTTGACCACTCTTCTATGAAAATTCTTTCAGTTGCAAGATGTCTGAGGGTCTTCTTGCATGTACTGCCTGTTTCAAATACCCCCACAACATCTCAATGGGATTCAAATCCAGGCTTTTACTAGGCCATTCCATAACCCTCCATTTCTTCTTTTTAAGCCATTCCTTGGTGGATTTGCTAGTGTGCTTAGAATCATTATCCTGTTGAAAGGTCCACTTTTGGTTCAACTTCAACTTTCAGACCGATGGCCTCACATTATCTTCAAGCACTCTTTGATATGATGCAGAATTCATAGTTGATTCAATGAATGCAAGCTGTCCAGTCCCTGAGGCTGTGAAGCAACCCCAAACCATAACATTTCCACCACCATGCTTCACAGTTGATTTCTGATTGTAGACGCATGCACACCAACAGTTGCAAGACAGATCCTCTGATGAAATTTTTGGGTTCTTGGAGACCTCTTTTCAGATGGACTTCTCTTGGGCTGAATTTGCTGGGAAGGCCAGTCCTGGACAAATGGCCAGTCAAGTATGTGTACATGGAAGGCAAAGGGGTGGAAGTTCTCCCTGTTTTTACTAAATATACAAAAAAGACAAAAAAGACAGCATGGTCTTCAGAGGTCCATGAGGAGTTAGAGGAGCTAGTATTTTCCTGTTTAAAGGAAAACTAATTATGTAGGTTTTGTTTTTTTTAGATTCATGGATTCTAGGGACAGATAACTAACCAGGAACTGAGCAAGAAATAACTGGCTAAAGGCCCTTACAAGCAAGACGAACAAGACATGTACAATTACAGAAGAGATTGCACAGGATTGTGTAAGATTGTACAGGACATTCACACTGTCCACACAGTCAATCATTTCATACACACACACACACACACACACACACACACAGGATGTCACTTGTTCTGTTTTGGGGTAAATCATAGTTGCAGTTTCACTATTACACAGCATGTTTTGGATGTGATAGTACTGAATACTCTCTCTCTCTCTTTCTCTCTCTCTCCCTCTCTCTCTCTTGCTCCTTAATGCAATGTTTATTTGCTTGTCCCAAATTTTATTATTCGGCCTGTTTTTAAATGATTTTACTCAGCTTTAAATTTCCATATTCTATAAGCAGATAGTTTTTCTTCTTTCTGGAAATAAATGCTTAAATTTTGAAAAATTATTTGTCAGTAGAACAAGATGATTACTTTCAAGTTTACAATGAATAAAAATGACTAGAAATAGGTTTTATAATCCTATTGGAATAATTAATAATAATAATAATAATAATAATAATAATAATAATAATAATAATAATAATAATAATGGTTTTTTATAATATTTCAATAGAAAATTCAGTTCAGTTTTATTTGTATAGCGCTTTTAACAATGACATTGTCACGAAGAAGCTGTATAGAAATATATTCATTCAGGAGATACATTTTAAATCTATAAGTGTATCTCTAATGAGCAAGCGAGAGGCAACGGTGGTGAGGAAAATCTCCCTGAGACGATATGAGGAAGAAACCCTGAGAGGAACCAGACCCAAAAGGGAGCTCATCCTCATCTGGGTGACACCGGATAGTACAATTATAAATAATTCACTTCTGTTACAATGTACTGCATGGTCAGAAAGTGCAATTGTATAATCAGGAAATTCGTTATAGTTTTAACATGAAGTCTATTTTGTTGAAGTTATCAACTATTTACTGATGGAGACTTGAGTGAAAAACTGTTCGTGGCATTTGCGGTCCTTAAGCTCTCGTAGCAAAACTGTTCATATCAATCCACAGTAATCTCATTGATCTTTAGGCTGTCTGTGTTGGATGCCATCCGCAGCAGCAGCGAGTGATTTCCAAGTGATGAGAACTCTAATCAGAAGTAGGGCATCAGGATGGATCAGGCAGGTCTGGAGAGCAGAAGGGGTCAGGATTACTGCTATCTCAGGAGTAGCATGTAAAGCTTGAGAGAGAGAGAGAGAGAGAGAGAGAGAGAGAGAGAGAGAGAGAGAGAGAGAGAGAGAGATTGAGAGATTGAGAGAGGTGATTTTAGATATATTATATTTGACTGTATTCAGAATATTTTCACTTGCTGAGATGTAATTATTTTTGCAAAAACAACACATATATAGTCACATTTAGCTAGTATTTCCTATTATAAGATTACAACGAGCCAAATATAAGATTATTTAAAATGTTTCGCTGTCATTTCTGATAATTTCAAGCTTAAAATAGTCTTGTTTTCTAAAAAGAAGCATAATGCCAGTAGAATGAGACCATTTAAAGCTTAAAATTAGTAAAAGTGTTTAGAAATATGTTAAATAATCTTATATTTATTTTTTGATAAACTTGTAATAGGAACTGCTAGATCAATGAGACTATATTTGAGATATATTCACTTGCTAAGATGTCATATTTTGCAGTGATATGGCCAAAAGTGCAGTGATGAGGCAGGACAACTCCATCATTGGGCATACATTTTAGAAATGCTTCAATATTAAAAGCTTTTTAGCAATCCGAGATGGTTTAGGAACATACTGAGGAAGCTTTTTTTTCTGAAGGAGTATATACACAGGCCCGATGGAGTTAACTTTGAGGTTGTAACTGGTCTCCAGGCTTTCTACTGTGTGTTGAACAGTAAGGCCACCTCAGAATACCAGTCTTTCCACATTAGTGCTGACGTTGTCCAAGGAAAAAAATTCCGAGCTGACTCAGAGGAAGTGGAGCTGCACTGAAAGTTTCCGGACACGACAATGTTATTTCTGCTTGCTCAGGCACGAATCCTGCCGAATTCCTGCTTGCCAAGTTTCGTAATTTTATATCCGCGCAGCAAGACGGTTATTTTGATGTTGGCGAGCGAGCTTAGAGTTCAGGGAATTCACGTGTGTGTTGACAGTGAAAATATTGGCCTTGAGTTACCTGTCATTATAAACAGCTCTAATGAACATTCTGGTAAAGACACAATACGTCTGATAGCACTTTGTGGTGGAATTTCCCATGTTTATTTATTAAGTGTTAAATATTTAGGTCTGTTCGAGAGTACATAGCCCCAAAATCTCAGAACCACAGAAGAGTTAAGAACAACTTTCGCAAAATGAGGAAAAGCAAGAATATGGGAGACTTATGTTATTATTTTGTTTAAAGATCTTGTTTTTTTTTTGTTGTTGGTGTTTTTTTTCCATTTATTACTGCCCTTCAGAAGCTACATGAGATACTTACATGTTTCCCAGAAGGCACAATAGCAACAGATTACACCAATCATACTGTTCAAAACTTTACACCCCCCTGGCCTTTAATGTAGTGTGTTATGAGCATTAGTGAATGTTTGCACCTTTTGCAGTAGTTGTGTATGTGAAAAGATGGATCTCAACATCATATAGTCACTGTTGCAAAGGGGTCAAATATGCAGAAGATGCTGGAAAACAAAAGATGCAGGACCTGGAGGATTTTTCAGAATTACAGTGGGCAGTTTAACTGCTCAGGACAAACAAGGGACTCATGAAACTAACAACTATCACAAAACATAAAAACAGTCATTGATCATGCAGGTAACAACACACAGTATTAAGAATCAAGTGTATGTACATTTTTTAACTGGTTCATTGTGTAAATTCAGTTATTACTGTGTCATGTGGTCTGTATGTAAAGATCTGTTATGTGAAATAGCTTATTCAGGGCAGGACTAAATAAAAAAACAAAATGCAATTTTAATGATTTCTCTTATTTAAAAAATATATATATATTATTAACATCTTGGAGATTCTGCAAGGGTTATGTAAATTTATGAGCACAACTGTAACTAATAATCCCTATTATCAGATTACAAGAAAGCGAATATAAGATCGTTTCTAATTTCAAGCTTGAACTAGTCTTGTTTTATTGGCAGATCATTTTACTTGTTTTAAGCATTTATTTCTATAAAGAAGGAAATTATCTGCCAATAGAATAAGACAATTTCAAGCTTGAAACTAGTAACAATGTCTAGAAATAGGTTTCAAAATCTATATATTTGGTTTTTTGTAATCTTTTAATAGCAAATACTAAATAAATTTCACTACAGTTACATTTACACTTGCTTAGATTTTTTTGCTGTCTAAATACATCTCGGATTTATACTGTACATACTGCTTATTGATTCCATCGTTAATTGACCAGGATGTAAAGGTAAAAATGATTTAACTACTATAAGTAATTGAACATTTTAAATATCATTTAGGAGGTTTAACTGAGTATAATTGGAAATATTCAAACAACACTCTTACGCAAATACATTTAGGAATATGATCATGTGATTTTTCACAATGTGTTTATTATCACATGTTATTAATTAATTAATGTAATTAATGTAATTAATTATATATTAACTATATATTTTCCCACGTGATTAATTAATTTTCATATGTGGTCATATTTAATGTATAGGATTTTTCTCTAAGGGCTGTATTTCCACCTGACTGGGATAAAGCTCTTACTGCAGTTAAATGAATGAATGAACATGAACTTTTAATCGACCAAATGTTAAATTTTAACTCTAAAACATTCTGTACTTTGCCTACAGTGTTATGTAAGACGTTTATGGCTTATTTATACCTGTTCGGCACCACATTAGAGATGATTTCTCTTGTTTGTTTTTTTTATTGATCCATTATTATTTTAAAATCCAATTCCTTTTCAGTGTCTTAAATATTAAATATTCAGTGGGGTTCAAAGGTCTGTGCCCGCACTGAAAATCTGGAAAAAAGTTTTACATTTATTTTAAGCTGGAAAGGATCATGTTGCACAATTTGTAGGTCACTATTTAAATTTAAGCAATTTGTGATATTGTACAACTCAAGGTCAGACTTCCAATGAGTCTTGTCCCTTCTAATGAAGCACATGTTCAGACGGCACTCTGATTTGATCTCACATGGATCAACGAGTCTGTGTCATTGTCATGAACGAGTCAAATGCATATTGTCATTAAAGCAAAAAAAGGGGGGGGGGTACCAAATGCTTAGGAACTCTGAAATTCTGCGTAAATATTTCCTAGGTTCTACTTTTCAACTCAAGCTTTTGCTGATAATTGCTTAATCATTTGTAATGAAAACCTTTGAGTTAAATTTTAAAAAGGATGCCAAACAGAAGCATTTTCACCAGTGCTCTCAGACTTTTGGACCCCACTGTATATCCAGGTGTCATCATTTCAGTATTTCATATTAATATTGTGTTAAAATCAGCTGAAAGAAAAGCGTACACGGATTATAGACCCAGGGCTGACTATAGTGTTCGGTTTGTGCTGGGATATTTCTTGTGAAATAAGATTACACAATTAGGATAATCAACTTGAAATGAAGAGTTGAGAGAAAAAAGAGTAAACACAAGTCAACAAACCAAACCTAAAGAGGACAAAGACCGAATCCACAACTGAAATGTAACATTTGGTAGTTAAGAACAGAATTTACTTTTACACCATTATGAAAATTGATCAGGATAGTGGACAAGTCAGAGATGCCTTCCTTTATTTTCTTTAATGTCCATGGCTTTATTCTACCAAAAGCGTCAGCTAGATTATATAAGCGGAGCACAGCAACTAGATCTCTGAAGCACAGCACAAACATGGCTCTAGCTTCAGATTTTCACAATTGTAGAATGAATATTTTAGTTCACCAGGAATAACGGCATGTTTATGATGATTTGTTTGTCTCATGTTCAAAGTATTTTGATCTGAATATAGCTTACTAACAGTTATAAATAAATAAATAAATAATCCCCCCAAATTTTTAGCATGTCCAAAATTGAGAGTGTGCATCTCCTCTTTTAATCCCACTCGCATAGAAATGGCACATACCTGAAATGATGGGACTCGCATTGGTCAAGCATGAGGTAATGAGAACTACGGTTTTGCCTGTAGATCAGGGGTGTCCAATCTTATCCGGAAAGGGCCGGTGTGGGTGCAGGTGTTCATTCCAACCAAGCAGAAGCCACACCTGAGTCTACTGAAAGCCAAGATCAACTGATTAAACAGGTGGAATCATGTGTGGCTCCTGCTTGATTGGAATGAAAACCTGCACCCACACCGTTCCTTTGCGGATAAGATTGGACACCCCTGCTGTAGATCCTCCCTATGGCCATGCAGACAAGGTTTAGGATCTCATGTCAAGGTCAAAGGTCAGTATGTTTGTGGGTGTGGGTGTCTTCTAAACAAGCCATGCCCACAGGCCATTAAAAAAAAAAAGCACCAGCGAGTCTGCAAAAGGGTCGTCAACACAGGGTGACCTGCTAGCTCATAAATCTTCTTAACGAGGTACGTAAAATCAACTTAAATTGCTTATGATCTGTGAAGTTTGTTTCACTGAATGCTTGTAAATTACTGAGTAAGTGCATCAACAGGTGTAATGCTCAATATCCAGGAAGCTGCAGGAGTTTCCAGAAAGCACAATTAGATACAGTGTTTTTGTAAACCATCAGATATCTATGGTACTGAAAAAAAGTCACCGATGCGCCCACATGACATGACATGACATGACATGACATCACTGGACTGACAGATCTCTGCCATCACCTTCTGCTTTTTCCCACGTGCTTGGAGAGAAACCCTAGAAAGCCTAACCAGACCACGAGAGATGATATATGAGTTGGACACCTCCGTGTGTCATGACAGTCATTCCTGCGCCACATTTAGAAAACTTTGCTCATGGTTAGCTAATGAGTCATTTTAACACCGTAAAAAGTAGGACACGTTTTGTTTTTTGTTTTTTCTTAATAATCCCATGATCGCCTGGAGCTGTAACAGCAGGTCTCAACTCTCATTAGCTGAACGTGAATGAATGAATCAATTAGTGAGCTGTACTGTGAGTTAAGAAGGCTAAAGATGGAAAGAAGATGAAAAATCTTCAATTTCTTTGGAATATTGTATGTTGTATAGCTGTGTCTGCTTTTCCTACTAAGGATGTGATGCCATTATGTATTTTTTTTTTTTTTTTAATCATATTTTAAGGCTTTAATGACTTTGATTAAACATATTCATGGGCAATTCAAGGACATTTTTTGAGGGATTTTGAAGTTTTTCTTGTTTAGTTTTAATTTCACACTTTTACTCAGTTCTCTATTTGGTTTGAGTAATTTGTGGAATTTCTTGAAAAATTGAGTCAGAGAAACGTCAGGCAAAGAAGTCCTAACAGACTATTTCTATAACATTCAGACATTTTTGTTTCTTTTTTTAAATAGTAAAATATTAATATGCACTATTGTATGTGAGGGGTTTTGTTACTTGTGATAATGAAGGAACATCTCTAAACACACTGTCACTACATCCACATGAATTCTTCCTCAGTTTTTCCCAACGGTTTGCAGAGACACAGCTATTGTTCTGTACATAAATAAAACAATTTTTAGAGAATTATCATGACATCAAGCTGGGGTCCAAGCAACCTTCAGAAAATACTACTACTACTACTACTACTACTACTACTACTAATCATCATCACCATCATCATCATCATCTCTGTCTTTCTCCCTCTGTCTATCACATTCCCTCTGGATGTCTGTTTCTCTCTCTTTCTGTCTCTCACTCTGTCTGTCTCTCTCTTTCTGTCTCTCTCTCTTTGTCTCTCACTCTTTCTGTCTGTCTGTCTCTTTCTGTCTCTATCTCTCTTTCTGTCTCTCACTCTGTCTGTCTCTCTCTTTCTGTCTCTTTCTTTCTATCTCTCACTCTGTCTCTTTGTCTCTCACTCTTTCTGTCTGTCTCTATCTCTCTTTCTGTCTCTCACTCTGTCCGTCTGTCTGTCTCTCTCTTTCTATCTCTCACTCTGTTTGTCTCTTTCTCTCTCTCTCGCTTTCTCTCTCTCTCTCACTCTGTCTTTATGTCTGTCTGTCTCTTTCTGTCTCTCACTCTGTCTGCCTGTCTCTCTCTCTCTCTCTCTCTCTCTCTCTCTCTCTCTCTCTCTCTCTCTCTCTCCCTCTCTTTATTCTGGCCTTCATTTAGAACAGAGCTGAAGTTCAGATTTAAAGCCTAATAATCGAGTGACGAAAGCGAGACTAATGTGTGTGCGTGCGCGCGTGCAGTGACCGGGTGGACTTGCCTTGCGCATGCGCACTCCTATCACGGAAAAGCGGCGCTCAATAATGAAAACGCGCATCAATGAGCAGCGGCTATAAAAGGAGCGACTCCCTGCTCCAGTGCTGATGCCTGCTTCACTAACTGGACTTTTACAGTCCCTACAGGATCCCACAGCACACACACACACACACACACACACACACACTGCAGGACTGTACCACAACACGTGAGTAACATTAAAGTTAATTAATCATTATGCATATATAATAAATAAATCATGATGCATTATGCATAAACTTGTTGATTATCTTACTACTAGGTTTCTTTCTCCTTACAGGAAGTCTAAATTCAGTGTAATGTCAGTCTTTTTTTCTTTTCTTTTTTCTTTTTACAGGTTTAAAGAACGAAAAATTATGGTTTCCATCAGAAGTTTGGATAAAACCATGGTGTTTCTGTGTGTGTGTGTTTTGTACAACAGCATAACGACAGACAGCAGACCACTGAGGTTAGTGATCAGTCTTAAACCTCACATTAATGTATTTCATTCATTACTTTCATTTTCCCCCTCTATTGATCTATATGCACCTTTTAACAGGAACCTTAATCTCATTTGTTATTAATTTATTGTCTGAAGAGCATCAGCAAAGTATTAGTAAGAAGCTGATGAAGAGTTTAAGAAGCTTCAGTATTTATTTGTAGATAAGTTTTGTACTCTAAAGAAATTTTAATTACATAATTGCTATATGTGAAGATTATATTGGACACCGCCATCTTGTTATGATTTGTTTTCTTTTTCATATGTATTATGTATTCATATGTATATGTATTATTATAATTTTATATGAAACCTGTAGTTAATCAGTGCTCTAGAAGTTCTGTTAACAGAATTGAAATCAGTAATCACTTTCATAAAGAAAGTGAATAGTGCAGGAACACTTTTGTTCCATGAGGTACGGGTAATGTAAATACAGCCTAAAAAGTGCAACAAGGGCTCAGTTAAGATATTATTGAAGGTATAAAAGGCATTAACATTTATCTGGGGAAATATTATACATGTATTTCCCCCTATTTACGAAACTATAGTTTCATATAAGAAGGGGTAGAAAGGAAACAATACAGAAGCCAATCATGTTGCTCTATTATTAATCTGAGAGTACTGGTTGAGTTTTCCCCCCCAAGAATTTCTATAATTTATCTCCATCCTGATTTTCCAAAAAAGAGCTTCTTTGCATAGTTAAATGTTCTAGCTTCCTATGATGAGCCTTCTCTGGAAAGGAATCTGGAGTCTACATTTAAACTCCAATAAATGAAGAAAGGGTGTTCTATTTAACTTACAAAAAAAAGAGATATAATATAGGGGATTATAAAGGTGCTGTCAGGGGTTTGTGTCCTGCTCATCAAATATACACACCAAAATGTTTTAGAAATGCACATGTACTGTATATTTAAATAACCCTTTAATTCTTAATAAAGTACAATTGTATAAACAATAGAACATTTACATTTAGGCTAGTCAACCTTTTTTTTTGTAAAAAAGGAATTACGTGATCACTCTTGGGCAGATCCTGTTGCTAGCGATCATCAGACACAATATCATTGCACTTGTAGGTTGTATAGGGATTTCTTGCTAACAGATAAAGATAGGAATGAAGTGTGTTGGGTTCTGAGACTACCCTGTGTCTCGTTTAGATTGGTTTTTTGTTTGTAGATATAGTAAATTTACTTTAAAGTTTTTCAAATATTTAAAGTTGGTGGATGATATGGTGGTACATCAATAGCTTCATGTTACACAACAACCTTAGTATTAAGATATTTAAAAAGATATTTAAAACCGTCTATTCTGTTCTACTTCATTCTGATGTCTGGTTTTTGTGTCCTCAGATCACGTTAATTTGGAAACTCGTGATCTTAATAAAACATGCTCAGTGCCACAAAAAGCATATTATTGTGTAATATTTCCTGATAACGTGACTGTATATTGTGTTCTCTGATATTACAAACCATGGACGATCTGTAATCACACTTTCGACACGTTATCGTGTTCTCTTATTTTTTCTAAAACAGCCGGAGGTCCGTCAGTGAGGTTCAGCTGATGCACAGCGTCGGTGTGCGCAAACACATACAGCAGAGGCAGGACTGGCTGCAGGAGCACATGCAGGACATACACACTGCCCCAATGCATGGTGGGAAAATCAGCAGCGCACGCATCATGATGGAGCACTCGCTGTCCAAAGGCGTTATGTCCGAGACACCAAAAAGAGACGTGGTGGAAACACTGGAGATGCAATGAAACCTGGACACGTCACTGTGTCTTAGAAGAGCCATCTGTATAAACGTTCCATGTCTCATCTCAATCTCATTCGTGTTAAATATATTGCTATTTATTTTTTTCTATTTATATATATTTAAGTATTTATATAGGTTTGTGGATTTTAAAAAATTCTGAAGTACTCCTGCTTGTTATAAATATGTTACATACACATGTATTTATAGAACTTTTATTTTAGAACAAAAATCTATATCTATAAGAATGCACTTTTGTTTCTTTTATTTTAATAAGCTGAAATAATGCTTACTGAAGCTAAGCATATACTAGAGTAGGACCAAAATACTTTTTCTTAAAGAAATTTAGAATAAAAAAAATATAAAATATATTTTTAAAACAGAAATGAGCATGAAAAAAAAAGAAAATGTAATGTACTGATATATGTTTCTAGTTTTGGAATAAAATCACAAAACATTTTATTACTCTATTGTTGAAGTTGAAGTTGAATTTTCATTTTATTTGATTTTAACATTAATATGAGATGTATTTTGTAAATGATGCACTATACACTATGCACTCATGCACCGTGTACTTATGCACTATGTACTCAACCGTGTAGTGTATGAATTTATAAGGTTATTTTTTCATTCAATAACTGATCGGATTCTGGAGTCTGATCGCCCCGCCCCTTACGCTGAGTGCATGAAGTGTCCGACATTCCCCACTTCGTTTTTTCGGTTTATTACGTGCACCATCCGGGTATTTAAAGCGTACTTTTTCTACTTGGAATTTTCAGTGTGAACACACTACTCGTACGCGAATTGGGACGCACCTATAGTGTAGTGTTTTTGACTCATATGCACTTTGTAACACCGAAACAGTACTTAATATTATAATATACATTTTCGTGCTTTCTATATTCTTCTAATAAAAGACTGATCAAGTTTTTTAAAAAAAAACTCCACCAACTAAAGTTTATAAAAAAGTTTTTTTTTTTTTAATTATGTTTTAAATGTGAAAAAAACGTAATATTTTTTTACTTGGCTGAATTTGGATGTAGTTTCTATAGTAGCACGCACTGTACGCATGCGCTCTGAGACAGGCTTCCTGCTTTCCTATTCGACGTTGAGTGAACTAGATAGGGTGCCTAAGTCACTATGTCACGCCCTTAAATAGTGCGCATGTAAAAGGGATGAACGTGCTGTTTGAGATTCAGCCTGGGCCTTCTTGTTTATTGAGGATTAAACGTTAGCGTTAGCAAGCTATTAGCCTTATAAATCCGATTTTAAAGGAAGTCCGATCAGAAGTTTGTGTTTAGAGATTGAAACAAAACTCACGAAGGCGGTGAAAGATTTTATTTAAAGTGCCAATTGGTGAGAAATCTATGAAATTGTTTTGTTTTGTTTGTTTCCGTATTTCGTTGAAGCTATGCTAACTGCTAAGCTTAGCTAGTCATGTAGGTTTTCTGTATTATGTTTACTTGACTGGATATTAAAACACTTCGGGACGTGCTGGTGGAGGAAAAAGAATCAACTAGTGTGTGTGTGTGTGTGTGTGTGTGTGTGTGTGTGTGTGTGTGTGAGAGAGAGAGAAATTATTTATACAGTAAAGTAAGTAAATAATAGAACATTCAGTGTAGCTATAGGAAAATAGTCAGGTGTTGTTATTATTATTTTAGATTTTGCAATAACAGCACGTTATTGTTTTACTCTTCTTGTATCACAACAGTCTTTCAATGCTAGCGATTTCCTGTTTATTAACGAATGACGTGTGTTACCTTTTATCCATTTAGAGTTGCATTTGCATAGCATTGTATAATGTACATTTAATCCAACATTAGATCTCTAAAATCCAGTAAAGCTGCCCATCATGAGAATCTAAAAAGAAGTAAAAATCAACAATAGATATTAATTCCAGGAATTATTTGCTACAGTTCACTATAGTGGTTGGAAAATAGCTGTGGTGTAAGATGAATAAAGCACTCTGCTTCATCACGTCACAGCATTGTTGATTAATTACCTGTAACAGCACACCCTGGTATGATTATGATACAAATAGTCTTTCTCTCACCAGAATCTCTCTCTCTCTCTTTTTCTCTTATTTTCTCTCTTTTTTTCCTCATTTCTTTTCTCTCTTTCTCGTCTCTCTCTTTTTCTCTCTCTCTCTTTCTCTTATTTTTCTCTCTTTCTCATTTTTTCCTCTTTTTTTAGATCTCTCTCTCTCTCTCTCTCTCTCTCTCTCTCTCTCTCTCTCTATCTCGCTCTCTCTCAAAACACAACTTGTCATTTTACAGACTTTCCTGCGCTGATAAACTTGGCAAAGCGCAGACACTCGAGACTCCTTCCATAAATGTTAAATAAACGTCTCCTGGAAAAACTTCACCACATCAATGATGATAGGTTTTAATTTAAAAATCCATTTATTAGCCATCAAAGTCCCTGTGTGTGAGCTGTTACTATAGAAACGATAGCATATTAGAACTTTAACATAAACCTGTTGTTCAGGTGACAGCCGGAACGATCTGCACTGCTGTACAAAAATACTGTTTCTGAATAACCTTCTGACCAATCAGAATCCAGAATTCAACCATGCTGGGGTATAAAGTGATATAACGCACATAGGCTCCATTGCCATCATAGATGTAATAATCTCCCGCTGTAGAAATGGACTTTATCTTGGTGTAGACCTGACAGCCTTCTTCTCAAGTGTGGGACACTACTGTGGAAGTCGTCAGTCACTGACAGACACAGAGCTGTTTCAGCTTGAGGGAGTCCCTGATCGAAGTAAAAACCAATTTGTTCATCCACGATGTTGCGGGAAATGCACTAATCTTTTGCTGCCTCCAGAACAATAAAAACATGTTATTATGTCGAGTACACAGAAAAATAATGTTCATGAGAAGATCTAAGATTAAAAAAAAAATAACGCATGGCCTCTTAGGGCTTCTGTGCTTTTCTCCTGTGTTTATCTTTACTATTTTAACTTCACTAATTACTTAGTAACTAAGTAACTACTCTACTGTTGTCACATGACAAAGCATAGTTAGAAAGATTCCCCAAGTCCAAAACTTTGGCTGAAAATAATCATTACAATATGATAGTGCAGTGATGTACAGTGTATTGTAGCCAATATAGAAGCCATTTTACACATCGGGAAACTTTTGTGTACGGTTAATCAATTATACAGTTATCAAATTGTTGCATCGTTTGGAGTTAAAAAAAAAGAAATTGTAAACAGTTTTTTTTTTATCC
Organism: Ictalurus punctatus; assembly: GCF_001660625.3. Lineage (NCBI taxonomy): Eukaryota > Metazoa > Chordata > Actinopteri > Siluriformes > Ictaluridae > Ictalurus > Ictalurus punctatus. Next base: position 21,763,282 of record NC_030423.2, read on the forward strand.
TGGGACAGGGCATGAGAGTTTCAGACCTGTCCGTATCGATAAAGGCGTGGGATTTGGGAGGACATGGCTGCACGGCCGCTTTCTTATGACAGTAACTCGAGCGATACAGAAAACTGCGAGCAGAGATCCAGTACCCGACCTCGCCGCGTTTACAGACACTCGAGGTAAGAAGATTCATTTCTTTAATCAGGCATCATGTACAGATTGTGTATTCTCAGATAATGAAGCTTCTAGCACCCAACACGGTTGATCGTCACTCAGTTTATCTCACAACACAGCCGCTTGTTGTTGGCTTTTAGGACAGTCACGGCTGTTGGATGATGTGTGTTTGTTTTATTTAGATTTCTAATGAAAAATAAATAGAAATTTATATTTGTGCCTGTACACCATTTCCCAAAATATAGATTATGTTTAAAAGAGGAAAATAAATGTGTACGATGTCATGTGTAATTGTTTCCACCATTCAGTCTTCAACCTATTTCAAAAGTCACAAAACGAAAAACAGACGCTTTAGAAGAGTCACTCGACCGTATACTCGGTCTGGGCGGTAAAACCTCGACTACACGCGCTACCTGGGAAATAGTGATGGGAAGTCGGATCATTTTACCGACTCGGATCTTTGAATCTCGTTCAGCAACATGAACAAATCTTTTTTTGATTCATTTCGTTCATTTCAGCAGAATAATTTAAAAATGTTTCGTTAAATTCCCCAAACATCTAGTACTTACGCAAACGTTGATCACATTTGGAATAAAAAATAAACTATAGGCTAATGCAGCCAAGGCCGAATTATGAGAAACTGAAATTATTTAATTAATAGCTTAGCTGGGTCTTCAGGCTATGCAGTCTGTTAGTTCACCTCCCCTCCCGATCCGAGTCGTTCTTTTTGAACAAATCTTTAATATGACTCGGGAAAATAAAACTGATCGGAAAAGCGAGATCCCTCAGGCTGATTGAAGGAGCCGTTATAACAGCTCCAACTATAAAACATTACTTTGTACTCACATTTGCACAATATCATCTTCTAGTTTTCTATAAATAATGACTAATCACTGCCAGTTCATTTAATATGTAATGATGCACGTGATGTAAACATCCACCTTCATTGACAATACAAGCCACTGGAAATTCTCTCTACTCCTGTTATGAGAGTTTTATAGGTGAGGAGATGTGGAAATAAATGAATTACAGACTTCCGTCGGAAAAACCGATCCAGTCTGAATCGGATCCACTTTAATCCGTGTTGGCTAACATTTTTTGACTATGAACTGTGGCTTTTTCTTGTTGAAGGGCAGGGGATGCTCTGTGGTTCAAATGTTGGACTACTGATCAGAAGGTCATGAGTTCAAATCAAAGCACTGTATCGCCAAGCTGTCACTGCTGGGCCCTTGAGTAAGGCCCTTAACCCTCATCTGTTCAGCTGTGTAAAATGAGATGCAGTAAATGCAAGTCGCTCTGGATAAGTGCATCTGGATAAATGCCGTAAATGTAAATATCAGATCACACATGAGGTCTTGACGTGTTTAAATGCGACATGACGGCATTTGATTATTGTGTTTATAGAGTTAAATGTGGCCCTGTATTTAGTGTTATATAGGGGTTATTATGGACTAATGACAAGATGAATGAAGGAATGAAAGAATAGATTTTAATTAAATATTCCAATCTCTTTATCTCCCTCTTTTATAAACATTTTTCTTCTGTCTTGATGGATGGGATCATAAATTTGTGAAATTTTATCATTAGCAGCTTGTTTATTATTATTATTATTATTATTATTATTATTATTATTATTATTATTAAGAAGCTTGTTCTATACACATACACACACACAAACACTGTGCCCTCCACTAATACTGGCACTCTTGGTAAATATGTGCAAAGAAGGCTGTGAAAATTTGTCTTTATTTTTTAACCCCTTGATCTTTTGTTAAAACAATTCATAAAAATACTATGCTCTCATGGATAAGCAATTGCAAACTAAAAATACTATGCTGTCATGGATAAACAATTGCAAACACAACACAGGTTTATCAAACAAAAAAGATCTTTGTTAAATATAGGTATGCAACAATTATTGGCACTTTTTAGTCAATACTTTCTGTTACCTCCATTTGCCAAGACAACAGCGTGGAGTTTTCTCCTATAATGCCTGATGAGGTTGAGGAATACATGGCAAGGGATCCGAGACCGTTCCTCCATACAGAATCTCTCCAGATCCTTCACATTTCGAGGTCCACGCTGGTGGACTCTCCTATTCAGTTCACCCCACAGGGTTTCTAGGGGTTTCAAGTCAGGGGACTGGGATGGCCATGGCAGGACCTTGATTTTGTCGTCAGTAAACTATTTTTGTGTTGATTTTGATGTACGTTTTGGATCATTGTCCTGCTGGAAGATCCGACCACGGCCCATTTTATGCTTTCTGGCAGAGGCAGTCAGGTTTTCATTTAATATCTGTTGATATTTGATAGAGTCCATGATGCCATGTATCCTAACAAAATGTCCAGGTCCTCTGGCAGAAAAACAGCCCAAAACAATAAAGAGCCACCACCATATTTAACTCTGGGCATGAGGTACTTTTCCATATGGCTACCTCTCAGTGTGTGCAAAACCACCTCTGTGTTTATTACCAAAAAGACCATAGAACCCGATCCCATTTGAAGTTCCAATAGTGTCTGGCAAACTGAAGATGCTTGAGTTTGTTTTTGGATGAGAGTAGAGGCTTATTTCTTCAAACCCTTCCAACAACTTGTGGTGATGTAGGTGACTTCAGATTGTAGTTTTGGAGACTTTCTGACCCCAAGACGCAACTAACTTCTGCAGTGCTCCAGCTGTGATCCTTGGAGATTTTTTGGCCACTCGAACCAACCTTTTCACAGTGTGTTGAGACAATATAGACATGCGTCCAATTCCAGGTTGATTCATAACATTTCCAGTTGACTGGAACTTCTTAGTTATTGCCCTGATGGTGGAAATGGGCATTTTCAATGCTTGTGCTATTTTCTTATATCCACTTCCCATTTTGTGAAGTTTGACAACCTTTCGCCGCACATCACAGCCATATTCCTTGGTCTAACCCGTTGTTATGAATGACTAAGGGAATTTGGCCTATGTGTTACCTCATATTCACACCCCTGTGAAACAGGAATTCACGGTTGAAAATTTCCTGTTCCTAGTCACCCCGGTGTACTAAAAAATGTAAAATATTAATGGGAATATTCTTCAGATATATTTTTCGCATACGAATTCGTAGGGGTGCCAATAATTGTTGCACATCTATATTTAACAAAGATATTTTTTGATAAACCTGTTGTGTTTGCAATTGTTTGATATCCATGAGAGCAGAGCATTTTTGTGAATTTCTTTTAACAAAATATCAAAAGGTTAAATAATAAATAAATAATAAACAATTTTGCACAGCCTTCTTTGCTCATATTTTATATATATATATATATATACATATATATATATATATATATATATATATATATATATATATATATATATATATATATCACACATGCATACATACATATATATAGTGTGTGTGTACGTGTATATATGTGTGTGTGTGTGTATATTTATATATGTGTGTGTGTGTATAAATGAGACAGCAATTCTGTCTTGTTTAGAGTTCATAACTCAAGATATAATGTTAAAGTTGAATGAAGAAGCAGACGAAGGGCACAGTGAACCCGTTTTCATTTCTGACTCTGGAAATTAAGAATGGAGTTATTTTTAGCCAGACTATTTTTACTCACTGTTGCCTACCAGTCGCGTGTGTGCGCTGTCTCGTCTCGTCTCGTCTCACTTACTACAATAGAAGACATAATGCCTCTTCATTTGTCTGTCACATTGCCCGGCTGTGATTCTTTCTTTTCTCCACCCACGCACACACCATGGTCATCCAGAAATTAAGCCTCTTTTAGATTTATCCATCAGTGACCTCATCAGGTGCACGACATGTGTCTGTTCCCATGCATACTGTCGTTCATTTCACGGAGTCAATTCATTTGAACACTCGCACAGTCTTGGTAACACAAGAAACATCTATAGTGTTATACTTCTATTTTTTTCCCATTGTATCTGTTTGCAAGGTCAAAGATGATCATTTCTTCCACAATAAAGAAAAGATGTATATTATTTATAATTGTCGTCATGTTGGAGATCATTTTACATTCGACACAATTTCAGTAGGTGGATAACTTTTTTTTAAGTTTCATTCATCTTCATATTTAGGATTTGTAGAGAAATTAAAATGTTTTCTCTATTTCCATTCGTTCAATTTAATCAGCCAAGAGAGTTCACTGTGTGAATTCACTCGTCACGATGATGCTGTTTAAGTTCACGGTCATGTTGTTGTTAACATCCTTTATTCAGAGAAGACTGTATCAAGTTGTTGAACATAATATTACAGATTTATTCCCCCTTTCCTGTTATAATGCGTTCCACTCTTCTGGGAAGGCTTTCCACTAGATTTTGGGGTGTGGCTGTGGGGATTTGTGTTCATTCAGCTACAGGGACATTAGTGAGGTTGAGGCCTGATGCTGATGTAGGGTGAGGAGGCTCCAGTTCATCCCAAAGGTGTTCAGTGGGGTTGAGGTCAAGGCTCTGTGCAGGACACTCAAGTTCTTCCACCTTCTTCCAACCTCAACACACAATGTCTTCATGGAGCTCGCTGGAACAGGTTTGAGTTCCTGTGAAGGGAAATTGTAATGCTACAGCATAAAGAGACCTTCTATACGATTGAGTTCTCCAGACTTTGTGGCAACAGCTTGAGGAAGAACCACATACAGTATGGTGTGATGGTCAGGGGTGCACATACTTTTGACCGCATAGTGTGTAGATGCAGGTAGGACGTAAAGTTCTAACGTGAGAGGGGAAATGAAAAAATGCTGTATTTTATGTTCTATACGATTGGTCTGTGGAATCATTTGAACCAGTGGTTTGGATTTGACACTTTGCTGCTTCATTCCTAATTTGCATAAATTTGATTTTGTCACTTGCCGCTGTCTCTAAAATCACAGTTACGTGTCGCGCACGCACACCGACTCACAGCGACAACGCGACCAGAGACCACCAAGTGGAATGCTAGTTGTGCCACACACTGAGAAATTTTATTATGGCAACCAGTAGTAGGAACACCTATTAGCGACTTTATAATACAGCAGTAAATTCGCTGTATGTGTGAAAGTGTCGCGTGACACTTTGTCACTCCCTAGTTAGAAAAAAAATTGTCTGTGCTGTCAGTGTGTGCGGGGCTTACTCTATCGCCCCTGTCAATCACAGCGACACTAGCCAATCCTGAGTGTTTTATCAGTAGACAAAATTGGGGAGGGGGGGACTTTTTTGTTAGTATTGTTACACCTTTTACATCTGGTTACATCCGGTCTTCTGTGTGCAGGCTGTAAAGGTAATTACATCGGTGACGGTGATGTGATGAAGACCTGCCACACCCCGTTCTCCTCGCGCCTCTGAAACATTTCGGGTTTTTATTTAAAAGAAAAAAAAAAAAACCTTTTAAAATCCATTCACGTGGACAAAAGGGAGTCGATTCAGTAAGAAAAGCTCCGACTGATTCCAATTTTGATTCACCTGCGAAGTGAATCACCAGTCACTGTACTCTCTGGTGGCGCGTGCTTTGTTTCTTTTCCTTTCCTTTTTTTTTTTTTTTTAAACAGCGCTCGTGCTACGTCAGCAAGGCACCGAGCAGCGATTCATGCCTCGCGCTCGCTCATTCTCTTTCTCCTTCTGCTCCTCCTCCTCCGGTGAATGACTCGCGCTCCCGCGGACGACGCAGCCGCACGAATAAAAGAAAACAAACAAACAAAATAGAAACCCGCTGGGAATGATGCTGAAGTTGGAGTCGGAGAGGAATGCCCGAGGATGCGGAGTCGTGCCGAAAGCCTGCGTGTGGTGAAGGGGCTCACGTGCTGCTCTGCGCGTGCATCCCGCACATCGTCCCGCACGTCGCGCGCCTCCTGCCGCGCTGCTTTGTCTTCACGGAGCCGTGCGTGATACAACCCCGGTAAGGTGCCGTTTCAGAGCGCTCAGAGTTGAACAAAGGAGCTGTTTCTATTGTACACCTCTCTCTCTCTCTCTCTCTCTCTCTCTCTCTCTCTCTCTCTCTCTCTCGCAAAATCTCTCACAAAGAAAGAAGAAGGGATTGTGAAATAAATAATGGCACCCCGGTTACCTGGTTTAAAAGGTTGAGCACATGGGGCACCTTTCATTGGAGGAAACCTGATGCTGTTAGTGTTTTAGGTGCAAACAGATAACCAGGATAGTGTGTGTGTGTGTGTGAGAGAGAGAGTTTTGACACCTTGTGGAAGGAGGAACAATGGAGGCAGAGTGAAGCGTCTGATCTACAGCAGCTTCAAATGTTCATCAGACAGCTAGCTTGGGTCAGTTAGTTGTCCTGAAAGTGTAGGTTAACCCTTTCGTAGGGCGAAGAGTCCGTCAATTTAAGGCTGTTTTTTAAGGAAGATATGATGCAAGTCATCTTCAAATCATTTAACATAAACAATTATAGATTTTTGCTGTTTTGTAGATTGTCATTCTAAATGTAGCATGTCTTACAGTGTCCTTACTAACGTACTACACAAGATCACAAAGTAAAAAAAAAAAAAAATCACTTCTTGCCAAAATTCCACTTCTTTTAAAAAAAAAAAGAGGTTTATTTTTATTATTGAAGAGATTTTGTACGATGTCAGGAAGATTTCCATCTATTCTGTTTTCTATATGGTCTTTTGTAGAAAAAAAATTCCTCATCAATATGTAAACATTATTTTGGTATCATGGTATTCATACACTCCATTTACTTTTAATACAAATGATATTTAGAAAAAGTAAAAAAAAATCATCTGACATATAATTTTACCTAATATGGAAATGTTAAAAAAAAACCAAAAAACCTACTACTTTTATAGATGTGCCAACCGTACCGTTCAGTTTTGTCTCTTATTGGGTCGAGTTCACATGGAAATGCGGTTAAGTGTAATGGGTCAATATGTTTAGAGATGTTTAGTGGTTAGCATGTTTGCCTCACACCTCCAGGGTCGGGGGTTCGATTGCCACCATGGCCCTGTGTGTGCGGAGTTTGCATGTTCTCCCTGTGCTGCGGGGGTTTCCTCCGGGTACCGGTTTCCTCCCCCAGTCCAAAGACATGCATGGTAGGCTGATTGGCATGTCCAAAGTGTCCGTTGTGTGTGAATGTGCCCTGTGATGAATTGGCACCCTGTCCAGTGTGTACTCTACCTTGTGCCCGATGCTCCCTGGGATAGGCTCCAGGTTTCCCCACGACCCTGAAAAGGTTAAAGCGGTATAGAAGATGGATGGATGGATGGATGTTTAGAGCAGGGATTAAAAATGTTATGGGGACAAAAATAAACCATCGAAAAAATGCTACCAAAATCACTGTTCCAGATGGTTCCAAGTGCATAACTAGTTAATAACATTAATTTTCTATTTCGGTGCAATTAAAAGAAAAGTGTAGCCTAAAAACATAAAATTTTCCCAACTGGTCTAAATTCCTGTCCAGAATTCGTCACATGATATGAGGTTAGATAGATAGCTGCTATAGGCAGGTTTTTCGAGGATGCTGCGACAGCAAGAAAAGCCGTCTAGAAAGTTTTTTTTCTTCTTCTTACAATTCTTTGTAATAAAGGATGTTTTGAAAATGTTAAAAACAAATACACACATTTCTGGTTAAATGCAGCGTTTGGGTTTCTGTAGACCCAATGTCTCCTATAAGCAGAGTAGGCATTTATACGTAAAGAACGTTATTAACCATTCTTATATTTCGGATTCTAACTAAAGAGCGGGACGTGGAACGCTGGAGCAGGGGCATAAAAAATATGATTTTTGTTCAGAACGAACTGAATATGAATTGTTTCTAATTCCTGGGTTTTAGTATTTTGATGTTTGCAGGATTTGGCATCTAATTCTGTTCTAGCTAACAAACATGATGCTGTAAATCAGGAGTCGTCAGCTGGCGTCACATATCGAATAGACCAGGACCGGGGCTTTGACGCTGTGTTTTTCCCTGGAGAACCCGAGTGGATATTTGACGATACAGTCGAATCTGATGCGGTTTTGATTCCTAGGGCAACAATTCGTTATTACCATTGAATCTGATGTGATATGATTTCACCTCTTCAGGCAACGATACGATTCTTGATGATACCACTGAATCTGATGAGGTGTGATTTCGATTCTTAGGGAAAAGATTTCATATTTTGATGATACCACCGAATCTGATACAGTTCGATTCATAAGGCAACAGTGAAATATTTGGTGATACTGATGAATCTGCTACGATTTTCAATTCTAAAGTCCCCATGAAATCAAAATTGAAGTTTTGTGGCATTTAGTATGAATGTGTTATAGCCTTAAGGTTATCTATACGCTAGTGTGCTCCAAAACAATGACGAAAGTCGCATTTAGAAGACCTATGTATTAAAAATTTACACACTCTCTACCAGCGACACGGATCAGCAATTTTGATGACCTCATTCGGCACTTCAGTGTCTCATCAGATTTTCTGTCCAATCAAATGCTCTCTAGAATCTGAAGTGTCCCGCCCCCAACATGATAAAAATCCATGGTACTAACTGTCAAGTACGGCTTCGCCCGGACTGTGAGGTGAGGTAAGCGAAACGATATTGGCTATTTAAAAAGGGGGAGGAGCCACTCGATATGTCCTGCCCTGATTTCCTGTTTCAGTGGAAATTATGTCATCGGATAACGCTGCACGTTTCAAGGAACTTCTCGGGGACTTTAAGGCAACGATTTGATATTTGGCTACCAACGGATCTCCTACGATTCGATGTAGCTGTACCTTCACAAATTTCATTTCAATTTCAATTTATAAGATCAAAAACCTAGAAACATTTTGCAATTTTGAGAGCATTTCTCTATAAATTGTATCATCACTAATTTCGTAAAATATTTGCATCAAATTACATCAAATCGCAGCGTTCAGCTGTGCTTGCTGTTTTCTTTATATATCTCATAATATTCGTTAATGTAGCATGTACATTGTGTGTGTGTGTGTGTGTGTGTGTGCGTGCGCGCTGTCTTGCCCTGAGGCTAATTTGCACCTAGTTTGTATGTTTTGCAATTTAGCTTTGAATTTATAGCTGATGGGTCACTGTGAGGGTTAGGTAACATTTGCCTGGAGAGCAAGCAGAAAGCCCGGACTCCGTCTTCATGGAACAAGACTTTCAACTGGTATAGGCACTATTTTCAGCTTATTCATCACTTATTTAACCGCTGGAAAAATCGCACCCTGTGTATGCTTCACTGGGTTTGCAGCAGACTCACGTCCGTGCACTTCAGGGAGGAAAGTATTGCGTATCACTCCGTGTGAGGATGATGAAGGGAAGCTCAAACCACAACGCCAGCATGATTCCTCTCTCTCTCTCTCTCTCTCTCTCTCCCCCTCTCTCTCTCTCGCCCCGAGGCTTTTCTTCAGCGTCATCATATCGGGTGATGCAGTCCCTGAAGATGGAGGCACTTTTTATTAAAAGGATATGTGCTGCTCTGCGAACAAGGTGTGGTTGCTTTCAAGAACCAATTATCTTCCGTGGTTTGTTGACGGTACCATTTTATTTTTTTATATATATATTTTAAAAGGGTGTCATTTTGTTGCGCCTGCAGGATCCAGATCCGTGTTTGAGCGACTTGTTCAAGGGCACGGTTCGTTGTCCTTGTCAAAAGCTTCACTTTCACCGAGGCAAAGGTTTTTCGTGTGTGTGGTTTGATTTTTACTGACTCCAGAACACGCATCGAAAGATATTTGAAGAGAACTCAGGAAGTCGTGTTTCTCTGGGACGTACGGCAGGACGCATGACAGAGAATCTCGGAGGGTTTTTTTTAAAATAATAAAAATAATGCACAGTTTAGTTATTTTTTAACATTTAGTTGTTTTACGGATAATAAACCTGGTTATACATTAATATCGAATAAATAAAACACTGTTGTGTTGTTATAGGAAAACGAATGAAGTTACTGTTACAACCCTGAGGTTGATTACTTTACATAACCGCACAAGTGTTTTATTCGTCTTTTACCGCAGCAATTTGCCAACGATGACAGTTTTTAATTTATTACAGACCTTACTAGTTCCCTGACTAGTCTCCCCCCACACACTATCTTCAAATTAACAAGACCACAAAACGCAGCTTGTCGTCTTACCAAGAAACCGGGACGTGTTTCTCCTCTGCCCTGACTGCTACACCATGCAGACACTGGAGACTCCTTCCATAAATGTTCAATAAAAAGTTTCCTTAAAGAAAACTCTCACCATACCAACAACTATATGCTTGTCTTCCATAACAGCGTTTCAGCTCTGTTTATTATTAAAGCTGAGACGATGTGGAGCATCGACCATACAAGTGACTGCGTAAGAGCTCCCGCAACCTTCCTACCAATCAGATTAGAGAATGTAACAGCGCTGTGGTATAAGTAACAAATTGCTCGTAGCGTTTAAAATGCGAAACATTTTAAAGGGCTGTGTGTACATTTGAGGATGTGTATGTCATGTACATTTCTGAGTGATGTGTCTTATGTTCTCCTTTGTGTGTGTGTGTGTGTGTGTGTGTGTGTGTGTGTGTGTGTGTGTGTAGCAGTGGCAGTCGGCTGCGAGGCTCTTCTCAGCTGCACAGCGAGGTGGCGAGGATGAGCCTGCACGGGGCCGAGCACTGCAGGGAGAGGCGTCGCTCTGGAGATCGCTCCAGGGATTCCTCTCACGAACGGGCCGAGGGCCAGCTCACGCCCTGCATCAGGAACGTCACCTCACCTACACGTCAGCAGCTCAGCGGTGAGAACCGTCTTCATGCGCCAACACCGTATAAGACCTCTGTTAATCACGTATATCTGTACGTTTTAATCTGTTCTCCAAAAACAAAGGAGCGCCTCCTGATTTTTAGATCTCACTTAGTTGCTTGAGTGTTGTTTTTTGTTCTCATAGCACATTGTTCTCATTGTAATCTCATTAAGATCTCTAAAATCTTGTAAAGCAGACCATCTTGAGGATCTAAAAAAAAAAAAATAACAGTAATAATAATAATGAGAAGAAGAAATTGGGTAAAAAGCCAAGACTGCATGAAAAGTGATGTGCCTTATGAATGAGATATGAAGGAATTTGTGATTTTATATATATATATATATATATATATATATATATATATATATATATATATATATATATATATATATATAAGGAATAAAACACGTCATGCTGTTATAGGAAAATATCAACAATGCAGTGCTGAGTTGATGATTTTCCTCCAACAGCACACCCCGAAGTGTCGTATTCCTTTTATATGCCAGCGATTACTTGAGAGACACATCATACTTCTCATCCATTTCGAGTTAAGTGTAATGCTTTGTAATGTCCTATTATCACTTACGATATAGAGTACTCGCCAGCCTCTCTCGTTCTCTCTCTCTCTTTAATAAGGTCGTCAGGTTACAGAGAAACCACACAAAATCTCCACTGCTTTACCTACAGATTTACCTCTGACTGTTAGAGCGCTGACACTGGAGACTCCTTCCATACATGTTACAGAGCAATACAATAAACGTCTCCTCAAAGAAAACTTCACTTTATATTTGTTCATGTGTTGTATAAGTAACTGTGAATGAGCCGTTACTATAGAAACAATAATGTTAACGCCTCCTGACCAATCAGAATCCAGAATTCGAGAACATTGCTGTGGTACAGTTTGATGACAGACATCATGCAGTTTATTGTCTTCAGATATTTTGATATGAATTGCGTGTGTGTATATTTATTTATATAGAGAGAGATATAGTGGCAAGAAAAAGTATGTGAACCTTTTGGAATTTCATGGTTTTCTGCATAAATTTGTCATTAAATGTGATCTGATCTTCATCTAAGTCAAGGGTATTGACAAATATAATGTCTCTAAAATAATAACACAAAATAAATTCTGATCCCTCATGTCTTTATTGAACACACTCATTCAACATTCAAAATGGCAGTCTAAAAAGTAAGTGAACCCTTAGAATTAATAACTGGTTGACCCCACCTTGGCAGCAATAACCTCAACCAGGCGCTTCCTGTAGCTGTGGATCAGACCTGCACATCGTTCAGGAGGAATTTTAGCTCATTCTTCCTGGCAGAACTGCTTTAGCTCTGTCATATTCTTTGGACGTCTCATGTGTATGTCTTTCTTCAAGTCATTCCATAGCATCTCTATAGGGTTGAGGTCTGGGCTCTGACTTGGCCACTCCAAAAGGCGGATTTTGTTTTTCTGAAGCCTTTCTGTTGTAGACTTGCTCCGGGGTGTTTTGGGTCGTTTTCCTGTTGCATCATACAACGCCTACACAGTTTCTGCTGACGTACAGTCATTCTCACATTATCCTGAAGAATTGTCTGATATACTTGGGAATTCATCTTCCCCTCAATGATTGCAAGCTGGCCAGGCCCTGATGCAGCAAAGCAGGCCCAAATCATGAGGTTTCCTTCACCATACTTTACAGTTGGTATGATGTTTTCATGATGATATGCCGTGCCCTTTCTACGCCAGGTGTAGTGCTGTTTTTTCCAAATAGTTCAACCTTAGTTTCATCAGTCCACAAAACATTTTGCCAATACCGCTGTGGAGTGTCACTGTGCTCTTTTGTAAACTTCAGGCATGCAGCGATGTTCTTTTTAGTAAGCGGTGGCTTCCTTTGTGGTGTCCTACGTAGATACCCTGCTTGTTCAATGTTTTACGTATTGTGCACTCATGAACAGAGATGTTAGCCAGTTCCAATGATGCCTTCAAATCTTTGGCTGTCATTCGGGGTTGTTTCTTTACCTCATTGATGAGTCTTCGTTGTGCTCTCGGTGTCATTTTGACTGGGCGCCCACTTCTTGGTAGAGTAGCAACAGTCCCAAAGTGTCTCCATTTGTAGAATGTTTGCCTAACTTCTAAAGTCTTTGAAATCACTTTGTAACCCTTGCCAGCTTTATGTAAATCAACAATTCTTGATCATAGATCCTCTGAAAACTCTTTTTGGCGAGGTAAATGGTGCATTTGTATAGCGCTTTTATTCAAAGCGCTTTACACTGTGTATCATTCTCACACACACACACACACCAATGGTAGCAGAGCTGCCATGCAAGGTGCTAACTTGCCATCAGGAGCAACTTTGGGTTCAGTGTCTTGCCCAAGGACACTTCAGCATGTGGAGTCACGTGGTCCGGGAATCGAACCGCCAACCCTACAATTAGTGGAAAATCCGCTCTACCACCTGAGCCACAGCCGCCGTGTGCTTCTTGTGCAGTGCAAACTCCAAAAGTTTGAGGGGTTTTATCAGTCAAAGTAGCTGTAGTCCACCACAACTCCAAACTCATTTTCATAACGAGACTCCAGATGTGCTAAAACCTGACTCTAATTAGCTTTTTTTGAGGTCATTAACTCAAGGGTTCACATACTTTTCCCACAAGCACTATGAGGTGTTTTTTTTTGGTTGTTCTCAATAAAGACATGAGGGATCAGAATTTTTTTTGTGTTATTATTTTAGACACATTATATTTGTCAATACCCTTAGACTTAGATGAAGATCAGATCACATTTTATGGAGAATTTATGCAGAAAACCATGAAATTCCAAAAGGTTCACATACTTTTTCTTGCCCCTGTGTGATATGTATGTCATATCGTCCACCCATGTCATACAGACACATTTCCATGTTTATATCCACACTAACTTGTCTTGTCATGCCGTGCCAGATCGAGAGAGAGAAGCGGGATCTTGGTCGAGGTCAGCGAGCCCCAGGCCTCAGAAAGGCTCCGGCTCCTTCTGTGCAGATCCCCACAGTAAAGCTCACGGCTCGGACATGATTTACGTGTACGAAAACGTGAAGGAGGGCTCTCGGAGCGTGAGGACGGCGGAGAGGGTGACGCTCATCGTAGATAACACGCGCTTCGTCATCGACCCTGCAGTCTTCACCGCTCAGCCCAACACCATGCTCGGCAGGTTAGCCTTAATATTTGAGTTTGTGACTTCTGCTGTTCTTTAACAGATGTTTTCTGAACGCATAAGACTAATGTTTCATGACCTGGGCATGTAAAATGCTTTAGATACAGAGTAGAAGTTTGTAGGGGTTTATGTAATAGTACAGCTCGACGATATGATGGTCTAATATCAATATTATTATTAATATTGATAAGGTATGTCACGATACACTTCACTTCAACAACAAAAAGACAAACAGGGTTTTTTTCCCCCCTTCTTTCAATGTTAATTTATTTTCATGTTAAATATAATCAAACTTGTTTTTAAAGGTTTGTTTAACCTATATATTATGATGCATATCTAATAACATGTCGTAGTAACGTCTGGAAATATCGTGATATGATGTATCTTTGTCCCATCGCCCACCTCTCAAATATAGTGTATATTTTACCCCACACAGGACCTTTCCCGGTTTTATCCGAGAGTCTACAAACATACTAAGCGATCATTCATTGCAAAAACACACAATTATTACGCCCTGTTAACATCCTGTAACAACATTCCCCAAAGTGTTGAATTCCTCTCATATTACAGCAATTTCCCCAACAATGACCATTTTTTATTTAGTAAAGAACAAAACGCATACATTTTTCCAACACATTTATAGTCACGTTTAATGTCATGGCAGGTCCGTGAAACAAGTTAGTTCAGCTCTCACTTACATTATAGCAGCTATAAACAGTCGTACCCTCACCAGCCTCTACCTATTTTCTCTCTCCCGAACTTTATAAGCAGCTTGTCATATTCTCGAGGAACCACAAACTCCTCCATCCTGAAGATTTTGATTCATTTTCTATATCAGCGGCTCTGACAGTAGTTCAGGCTATTAACACGCTTGTTCCAACACGTTATCGTTTCCATAGCATCTGCTCGTTCACAGCCGGACGCTCCACGTAAAGTAAGGCGAATAAAAACAGATTTTAAAAAAAAATGTAAAAGAAAAGTGTGTATTCGTTGATGTGAAGATTTTAAGACGCTTGGGTAGCATTTATGGAAGGAGTCTCCAGTGTCAGCGATTTGTAAACGATAGCGATGATTTCTTGACATGCTGAACGTTATTTTTTTTTGTCTTACTAACTTCAAGAAAGAGAAATAAAAAGAGGCTGGTGAGGGAATGGCTGTTTATAGCTGCTATGAGGTAAGTGAGAACAGGAACTTGTTTCGTGGACGTTCCACCACTTTAAATGTAACTATAAACTGCTCGAAAGGTTCACATCGTTCATTAATAAATGTAAAATTTTAATAGTGTGGTTTAAAGGAATAAAATACTTGCTGTTATAAGGAAACAATCTAGCCTGGCGAGGGGGCGGGGGAGTATCAGTGCTTACAGTGGATATAAAAAATCTACACACCCCTGTTAAAATGGAGGGTTTTTATGATGTAAAATAATTAAAGCAAGATCAATGTCAGAACCTTTTCTACCTTTATTGAGAAATTTTGACCTAATAATTAAAGTGAAAAACAATAATCATTTTAGGGGAATAAAAAATGTACAATAACCTGGTTGCATAAGTGTACACAGTCCTAAACTAATACTTAGTTGAAGCACCTTTTAGATTGTATCACAGCATTCACACAGTCTTTTTTTGGGTAAGAGTCAGTTTGGCACGTCTTAACAATGAGTAATAATTAAGCAATATTTTTGACATTCTTCCTCGCAAGAGCAAGGTGTGCTGATGTGCTGTCAGATTGGCAGAGCATCTGCTGTGCACAGCCCTCTTCAGGTCACCCCACAGATTTCTGATTAGATTTGGGTCTGGACTTCTTGAACTTGTTTTGGTGGAGCCATTCCTTTTGCACCAAACTTGACACTCTGATTAAAGCCCCAGTTCCAGCTGAATAAAAACCACCCCAAAGTATGATGCCGCCACCACCATGCTTCACCGTGTTCTTTTGGTGATGTGGGGTTTTTTTTGTGTGCCAAACCTGTATATGGTCTCATCAGCCCATAACACATTATGCCACATGGTTTTGGGAGATTGGATATATTTATTTTATTTATTTATTTATTGGTTAAAAAAAATGCATCCATCTTGCCACCCTACCCCACAACCCAGAGAAATGAAGAATTTGGGAGATTATCACATGTAGGAAGCAACCAGTACTTGCCAGAAATTGCTGCAATTCTTTTAATGTTACTGTAGGCCTCTTGGCAGCCTCCCTGATAAGTTTTCTCCTGGTCTTCTCGATTTTAGTGGGACGTCCTGTTCTTAGTAGTGTCACGGTCATATCAGCTCCCCTTGTTGATTAGCGTCTTTACCGTGTTCCATGGTATATCCAGTGCCTTTCCTGATTGATATTTTTCAACAATGAGAGAAGCGCTTGTAAGCTCTTTGTGGCCCATGGCTTTTCCATTTGGATGTTACCAAGAAGAAGTCAGGAAAATCCTGTAGGAACAGCTGTACTTTAGTTGGGGGTAATCAGTTACTTAACTTGATGGCAGGTGTATACTAATTAGTATTTAATGAGTTTGAATGTGATTGGTTGATTCTGAACACTTATCCAAGCTGGGAATTGGAGGTTTTTTTGTTTTTCCTTTTCCCCTAAAAAACATTTTTGACATGATTTAACTTTGTTTCATTTTTTTACATCCCCAAAACCTGCCATTTTAACAGGGGTGTGTAGACTTTTTATATCCACTGTACACAGGGTGACTTTGCGAATCTACTGAGCTGAGTCAGTCACCATTTACGGCGTGTTTTTTTTTAAACAGAACTGAATTGCAAGAATACCCTGTGTGTGTATGTGTGTTTGTGTGTGTGTGCGTGCAGGATGTTCGGAGCCGGGAGGGAGTACAACTTCACCCGGCCCAACGAGAAGGGCGAGTACGAGGTGGCCGAGGGCATCAGCTCCACCGTATTCCGCGCCATCCTGGTGAGCATGTTGCGCTTCACCAAACCTTACTTATACAGGGTTTAAATATCACGGACAAGCTGCATTTAGAGCATATTGATTAAGTTTTGAATTAAACGGCGCTACTCGTGACTTAGCATGGGAACAGAGATTCAGCACAGAACGTTCCAGTGGCTCAGTGTTTAAATCACTCACATGTCCTCTCGGCTTCTGTCCACATTCTGCTATTATGAGTGGTCTGCTTTCTGCCCTGTTGTTTGTATTTTTTAAACCGAATAATGTGTGCGATAGAGATGAGCGTTTCACCCGATATTACTACGAATAATATTTAAAATATTTGAACTGTCCTCCACAGAAATGTACGAAAAAAATTGAGGTAACGGAATCGTTTTGCAAAGGTTTACTCTCGCAGCTGTAATTAAAGTCTACGCAATTAGTCTGTTGCCAGGAGATCACGAGTCCGAAGCCACAGCCAACCATGGGCATACCCTTTCTCCCCTGTCATTCACAGTGACAATAGCCAATCGTAGGCATCTGTGAGTGGAAGTATGGCTGCATCCGCAATCGTGTTCAGTACTACTCTACTACACAGTAGGTGAAAAGCAGTACGCCAGAGGGCTGGTATGTCCGAATTCTCCAGTTGGCGATTCAAAAATTCCCATAACGCAACAGGTTTGGTGCGGACGAGCTCAGAAAATAGAAATCGCGGGAATGTCCGCTCTTGCTGTTGCTCTGTTTAGCAATACTCAAATAAATTGCTAACTTGTTGAAGGTTTAAACAAGAAAACAGTTGTCACAGCGTTTGAAACATTTTTTCAAGCCTTAACCGGCCAAGCTAACGGGAACGGATTTACCTCAGCCTGTTAACACTGCCGCATTGCATTTTACTAATTCAGTTAATGGTCCTGATGTGCATTTTGCCTTTAGTTCTGTTGCTTTAATCAGGTCGTCCCTTTAAGATTTCAGTGTTTATGATGACGTTGAAGGTCACATGACAATGCCAATATGGCGGATGTAGTATGTCTGGGATTTTAATCATACTACACGCACATACTGATTAGTATGTGCTGTTTCAGTGGCCGTGCAGTAGGGACTGCACTGAGCGCATTAGGTACCATCACAGTACGCGATTTCGGACACAGCCTATGTACATGGAAGAGTGAGGATAGCGCTTTCCTCTGAGTGTGTTGAGCTATAGTCACACATACAGCGATTTATATTGCTGCAAGTCGCCAGTTGCTGTACTAGGTTGCCAGTAGGCATTCCTACCACTGGTTGCCATAGTAACATTTATCAGTGGGTGGTGCAACTAGCATTCCACTTAGGACACCAAATAAGTCTTCCTCTTAGAGGAAGCACGTGTTTACCTTCCCTTTTTGGTAAGCCAGATGACCAGATTGGGGGTGAAATGGAGTAAAAATTAAACAAACAAACAAATTGGCTCTATTTGCTGCTTATTTTTCAAAACTGAGATACAGTAGTGCACAAGTGAGATCGAAGTTGTACAGAATTCTCTTGGTTTCTCAGAAGTGAATCATTACACCTTTACTGTGACTCCAAGATAAAAAAAAAAATAGCGTGTGGCGGGTTAGTAGTGAGATGATCCGCGATGATACACTGACGCCTTTTTGTTCTGTATATGAGAGATATTATGGCAAAATCAAGAAAAATAAAGTGACGTGCAGCTAATCCACACCAGCGTGAAGAGCTCCAGGTTTGTTTTGGTGTTTGGAGTTCATTTAGTGACCGCTAATATGGGCATGTCCTGTTAAATTTATTTCTTTCTTTTTTTTTAATGTAGCACATTTTTAAAGCTAACTACTTAAACATAAATTAAACACCGCACTAATCTGACTTACAGGTCACATGCACGGCTTCGTAGTAGCTCCGTCGACAGGTTAAACGCTCACCATATATGGACACGCAACAATCTTTGCTACTTCCTTTCAAACTTTTTATTTTTCTTCGTAATGTCTCTCTACACGTTTAATGACCAGACCGGATAAGATGCAAACACGGTTATAAGTTCTTCCATTTTTGGACATCAAACAGTAAACGGGAACTAATCACGGGTAGGAATGCCGTGAGCAGGGAACTGAAGAAACATCGCACCACACGCGCTGCAGGATTGGTCCGATGAATCGTTCGAGCCGATTGTTGGGATTTGTCGCTTGGCTCCGTCAGAGCTAATTTGCATAACAGCGAGAAAATCTGGATACAGACGTCGCTTGTTGTGCTGTCGCTGAAATCATGGCGCTGTCTCACAAACCGAAGTAGATTTTAAAAAAAGAGATATGTAAATGAAGCTATACTAGATTTTATTTTTTAAAATCTCTTTTTAGGTTTTGTACCCATGGTTATTATGTAATTAGTTGTTGCAATTAACAAACATCAAAATGACTTTAAGTGCCTCTGTTATTTGTGGATTTTTATTTCCTTACTGTGTCTGGAGCCTTGAGCAAAAACAAACACACACACAGAAAACACGTGCACATATATACACACACACACACACACACACAGAGGGAGAGAGAGAGAGAGAGAGAGAGAAACACTGCTCTCTTGCTTCAGCTTTTCTGTTGTTGTTATTCAGTTTGTAGAACCGTTTTTCCCCTGACTATTACAGAACGTCATGGAGATTTTAGTGATTACTGAGCTAGGACTAAGCAGTCCAGAGAGTTTATCATTATAACAGTATCATTAGATCCTTTGGATGGCGACGTAAACACAGTCTCTCAGCAATTTCCAGCATGAGCGGATAAAAGCCCCGGATGTGTCACGCGCTTGGAAAGACACTCGCTGCCTTTCGAGCTGCTGTTTTGAAAACACGCTTGGCAGGATTTAAATATACCAGCCGGTCAGGGCCGCGTAGCTGGCGAGGTATTTGTGTTGCTTGGTTTTGTGTGTGTGTGTGTGTATGTATGTGTGTGTGCAGAGCTGCTGCAGTAATGGCTGCCGTTTTGTCTTCCCTTTGCATCTCTCTCTCTCTCTGCACGGCAGGATTATTACAAATCGGGGATAATCCGCTGCCCCGATGGGATCTCCATTCCCGAGCTGAGGGAGGCATGTGACTACCTCTGCATCTCCTTTGACTACAGCACCATCAAGTGCAGAGATCTGAGTAAGTATTCAACAAGCGTCGAAAAAAATTCTGTAGAAAACGTCTTGGGCAAAGGAGATGGGCAGATCACTTGTTAACGCAGCGCGTGTAAGTGTGTGTGTGAGAGAGATGGATTTTGGAGAGAATAGAAATAGGTCAGTATTTTCTGGTGTGCTCGTCACATAAGGCTCAGCGACTATTGATCTGATCATCTTGGATGATAATTTATGCTCGTCTCTGTTTCCATATCAGTGTGTGTTAGTGACGGCGAGTATTGTTTTCTGTATTCAAATGCTAATCTGAATGGCTGAGTCATGGAAATTTTAAATGATGCACCCAGCTGGTGGAACTGTTCAAATTAGTGATGACACGATGCCACTTTTTCTTTTCTGATACCGATACCAAAACCTCGTGCATCATGCCGAGATCCATACTCGTACCGTAATATTTGTTTTAAAAAACACGACTAGCAGAAAACGGCAGCTTTTTTATTCAGTTACACAAAAGTCACTTCCTTTTCAACGATAATAATTATAATAAAGTCAGTCCTGACACAAAAATACAATCAAATCTCTTTATATACTGTAGCGGTGACACCAATCTGATTCCTTTGATTTTCGAGCCACTATTTTGTCCCTCCTTTTGTTTTGTTTTTTGCCTTTATCTGCTGGAAACAGATCCTGAGTGTTGCCATGTCTACTTAAAATGTTTCAGTGGACGGTTGATTCAGATTAAGACAGATTGGTGTTTGGGTGAAATTCGATGCAGACACTAAACAGTCTATACAGGATTTTGCGGATTTAAAAAAATAAAAAATTGGGGGGGGGGGGGGGGGGGGGTGTTGTGGCCAAAAATGCTCGATTTTTGCTGCGGCTTTTTTCTAAATTGCGATGCAACTTGCAATGTTTTTTGTGCTTTTTGCGGAAAACTACTCGAATTGGCGAAGTCGCAGTTGTGTGCTCTTTCACAGTGAGTGCTTGATTGTTGGTAAATGAGACCTATCAGCTGTGCTCGTGTTCGATGCGCACGAATCGAAGAGAGTTTTGGCTGAACGCGCGTTGTGACAATGTCACACGACGTGTCTCGGCCCAAATCGGTGGTCATTTTGAAAAATTGCAAGTTCCTCCGAATATTTTCACCGTTTGCTTTGATTTCTGCGATCGCAAAATCCTGGAGGGACTGAATAATAAATAGCTCTGTTTAACCCTCCTATTCTGTTGGGGAGAAAAAGTTATATTCATTATGTTATGGGTCAAAATGACTTCCACAGTTTAAATACACATAAGAAATATTTGCATATAAGTGACCCTAGATGAGGAAAGTCAAAAAATTTCAAAGAGGAAAAAGAGAGCTTAATCGAGCTTTCAGACATCTCAAATGTGGAAATGGGCCCATAACATAACAGGAGGGTTAAGCATGGAGTTGTGATGTCATAAAATCCACTCACCTGCACTGAACCAATCACATCCAATATGCAAATGATTAGATGCTGACGATGTATTAACTGTAAATCTTTTAGCTACGGTTGGGTTCTAAGCTAGCCATTTACTCAGCTTAGCGAACGGTATTCTTATCTGAGAGGAAAAGTGACTGTGAGCTGGTTTACTCGCAGTTACATCACAATAAACACAGTTGTAGTTGTAAGTAAGTACACTTGTACAACACTGGTAGTGAATATTGTCTCAAATAATTAAGTAACCATACCGATAACTTAATATTTTCCTTTAGAGCCTTACTTGAGTAAATACTTACTTAAAAATATCTGACCTAAAATATTTGTAATGGTTAAAAACGTCACAATCAGGGTTACTTTAAAACGTTCTGTTGAATTCTCGAATCTGATGAATTCTCCACGACGATAAATTTCCAGTAACGCACTCTTTCTATTACGTTCTCGTTGCTTTAGCAACGGCTCATTCACGGAGGCTACAATAAACGGATTTAAAGAAATTGTGAAGATGTTTATTTAACATTTCTGGAAGGAGTCCCCAGTGTCAGCGCTTTTTAACAGTCCAAGGCAAAGCTGTAGCTTGAAGTTCTCCGACGTCTTCAAGACGGAGTTTTTTAACCGTTGTGGTTTCTTAGTACCAAGCCACTTCTTTTCTGTCTTATTACATCCAAGAGAAAGTGAAGGAACGACCGCTTATAGCTGCTATAACGTAAGGTACAAGCTTGTTCTTTAGTTAATAACATTTGTAATTATTGGGAAGTTGCTGTGGTGTAAGAGGAATGAAACAGTTTGCAGCATCTGTTTCTGCTGAATGATGTACTGTATATTAGTAAATAGAAATACTTAACGGGCGTTTTTGTTTTTTCTCCTTCTCCCGTCTCGATCAGGTGCACTGATGCACGAGCTGTCAAACGACGGCGCACGGCAGCAGTTCGAGTCGTACCTGGAGGAGATGGTGCTGCCGTTGATGGTGGCCAGCGCTCAGAGCGGAGAGAGAGAGTGCCACGTGGTGGTGCTCACTGACGACGACGTGGTGGACTGGGATGAAGAGTATCCGCCTCAGATGGGCGAGGAGTACTCTCAGAGTCAGTATCTTATTTATACTCCTCTCATACATACACATCTCTTTTTTGTTTTATGTATTTATTTTACAAATGAACATTCCACACATCACTCGAACTGTGAAGGTCGACTCTGAAGGTCGTACGTGCTACTATTTTCAAACGTTTGAAACTGACAGCCTCGTCCCGTCAAACCGAAACGTTTAAACGGTGTGCTGCAATAAAAACACACAGATTTTTTCCGTCCTTGTGCCTCCGCTAGTTCCTCAACCTCGTCAAGTGACTCTGATTCGGTGGAACGACAGAAGTCGATGAAACGAACACAAAAATATGCCAGGAACATTTATCGAATACGGATTCACAAGTGCGATCGTAATTAACATAGAGAAAACAAAATGCCAAGGCTGGGGGTCGCAGAAACTCCACTATATCCGTATTATTATAATAATCGATTAAGTTTGCTAGCTGAATCTAATGTGTGTTAATGAAAGCGTTAATGTTAGCTAGCTGAACTACATAGCTAGAGGATTTAATTCTGTTTGGGGAAACCATCGATAATTGAGCGAACTTGTCTTGTGAATTTCTGAGATTTCTGAAGCATCAGAGGAAGACGTTACTCCTTTATGTATTTTATTAGTTTATTTGTTCCAGTGCTAATACTGTGATGGAATTAGCAATTTTGAAACATCTGATATCGGTCTATCATGGACGCTGAATACTGTGCACCAGCGGTGTTCAACTAAAAGTTGCAAAGATCCGATTACATTTATTTATTATTGTTTTTGCTTAAAAAGGCAACTAACAGAAAGACAACAATTAAAAATCTTGTTAAGTTCAAGACTATAAATAAAACAATTTGAAGCGGTTTTGTTTTGTTGCGCTTCACGTTACCACTTTTGACTCACACCAGAAATGCTGAAAAGGTGAGACGCATCGTTGTTTAATTTGGCGCAGGAGGAATAAGCATGTATTTCTTTAAAAAAAAAAAAAAAAAAAAAAAAGGTTATCAGTTCACCGATCAGAACGGAAAGGGTATATAAAATGGAAAATGTATGAAGGTCTGAAAAACGTTCCCTTTATCGGATCTAATGGGTGTAGCCCTGTAGCTAGGTTCTGGTCCGAGCCAAATAACTGACAGAAACGCATGCGATTTGGATAAACTGAGAATCAACTACAGAAGCTACGATGGTTCATGTTTAGAAAACTACAGTATAGCCGCAACCCCCCTCCCCCGCCCCTTCCTTTCCTGGTGACGACGCTCACCTAATATAAAACCTCATTTTAATACCTTTCTAACGTATTTAGTGTTTAACATGAAAGATCCGCCCTGTCGTCATGGTGACCTGTCTGTCTCCTTCTCTCTTTTTTCCTGTAGTTATCTACAGCACAAAACTGTATCGATTCTTCAAATACATCGAGAATCGTGACGTTGCCAAATCGGTTTTAAAGGAGAGAGGACTGAAGAAGATCCGATTAGGCATCGAAGGTAAGAGGTCGGGTTACGAGGCGGTGGAAAGCGATTTGTCTGCCATACAGCGTTAATTTGCTTATCGGCGTATTATTGAAACCGGATCCTCAACACCAAAAACTTTTGTTCCTTTTTAAAATGTCATGGAAAGGAAGTCTGAAAATTGTTCATGTGCTCAGTTATCATTGGAGCGTTCTACTGGACCTGTGTGTGAGATCTCTCCTCTCCTCTCAGGTTATCCTACCTACAAGGAGAAAGTGAAGAAGCGTCCCGGCGGCCGGCCCGAGGTCATCTACAACTACGTACAGAGACCGTTCATCCGCATGTCCTGGGAGAAAGAGGAGGGAAAGAGCCGCCACGTCGACTTCCAGTGCGTGAAAAGCAAATCCATCAGCAACCTTGCGGCAGCAGCAGCCGACATGCCCCACGACCAGCTGGTGGCGCTGCACGCCGGGCCTCAGGTGGACGAACTGGACATCCTGCCGAACCACCACCCTGATCCGGACGCTCCAGCTCCGGCTGTATGAATTTTATAAATGCAAGCGTAGTCTGGACGCTGAATCCATGCAACACACACACACACACACACACACACACACACACACACACACACACACACACGTCATGTCACTGCAGACGGGCAGCCAAACCCACGATGCCTTTTCAGAGTCCCTCCCTGCCTTAAGAGACCTGTGTGCTGAGCTCTGTACGGGTCAGAGCAGTGGATCAGTGAGTGTTCAAAGGGGAATACCGCTCCATGGGAAAAATGCTATGATTATTTATCTATTTATTGATGATGATGATGATGTATTCAATACTTAATCAGTGTTTTAAAACACACTGACACCATGCCTACACCACCGCTAGGGCAAACACAGGGCTCGACAAATGGTACGTTCATTAGTGAGCCAACGTAAAAGCTCCACTGTGCTAATCAGGAGAACTAATGAACCAGGATACAGTGTTGTGTAATGGAATGCAATGCAATAACGCAGACAGGTGAGAGAGTTAAACGGCTAGTTAAGTGCATTAAATATAAACTAAGAGGAAAAAGAGGGGGCGGAAGGAGTACATGATCAACGACGAAAACTCGTAACTTGGAATTACTCCATCCTCTGAGTAGGAGAAAACTAAGCCAGGCTCGTAAACTCAGGGCGGTCTCCTCAACCCCGGGTTCAGCAAGTGACGTCAAAGCAACATGGCTGCTCACGGTAAACAAAGTGACACTTCTTCCTTCGCCTTTAAACGAGTTCTATTGTGTATATACACACACACACACACACACAAGTATTTGCTTTACGATTTAGTATTGATCAACATACAGGAATATTCAATTCAAGTTCAATTTATAACATTGACTTCTGTACATTTCACGTGTAACGAGCGTTAGCTGGCAGGCTTGCTGCTAAAAACATGGAGGCATGGAGGGTTTTTCCCCCACTTCCTAGGTCGAAAATGACGTAGTTCCGATTTCCAAGGTAACGAAGAGGAAGAATCTATCGAGCCTGCTCGGTGATTTCGGATCGATTTAGATCCAGCCATGCTTTTCTCCTTCGCCGATTCGCCGCAACGTCTTCCAGCGTCACCGTGACATCACAGCTCACGGACTCGGAAAAACAAACAACGCAAAGCACACGAACACAAAGCCTCGAGATGTTCTTCATTAGACATCGAGCGCAGCACAATCCGTCTCGTCCAAACATTTCAGTGGGTGTAATCTAAAACACACACACACACACACACACACACAGAGGCTTTTTGTGGTACGAGTGTGGTAGAAGTGGTCACACACACACCCTTCTCCTGTTGTCCATCTGGTGAAGGAATCTAAAGAGCGGTTCTTCACCAGAGCCGGATTAGATTAGAGCTGAGCTCGCTCTTCGATTGTGTCCGCGGTCTTCAGTTTTAAAGGCCGCAGCTTTTCCCGATTCCATGTGTCTGATGAATTTTGAAGGTTTGCTGATAGATTGGACTGAGTGAAACAAGTAGAAACGTTGATCTGAGCCACTACTGCTGAGCCTCGCACAGCTTCTCAGTCCAAATGTAAACCCGTACACGTGATGTCACAACCTCGAACTGTACTCTTCTTTCTTCCTTTTGATTGTTAGCAGCACACACACACCACTCCATTTCACCTCGTTTTATAGCTTCATCTGTATTTTAATAAAAGCATCCGATTGCTGTGGTTTGTCAATCCATCATGGTGGATGCCTATGCTTTCTTTCTTTTTGTTCTTTTTTTCTTCCTTTAGTTCATTTTCTTTCTTTATGTTCATGTTCTCATTTCTTTCTTCCTTTTTGTTCTCTTCCTTCTTTAGTTCTTTTTCCTCTTTCTTCCTTTATGGTCTTTTTTTTTCCTCCTTTAGTTCAATTTCTTTCTTTTTGTTTTCTTTGTTCTTTTTACTCTTTCTTTCTGTTTCTTACTTTTTTTCTCTCTTTTTCCTTTTTGTTTTCTTTTTCCTACTCTTGTTCTTTCTTCCTTCCTTCCCTTTTGTTGTCTGTCTGTCTGTGATGAAGCAGTTTATCTTCCTAAGCTTCTGGTGCCATGAATTAATCATTTCTTTCAGGATTCTGCCACTGGATGGCAACATTGAACAAAAATATCTCTCCGCTGAGGACCAATGGCGAGCTGAGGGAAGGCAGGAAAGGGCACGAGCGCCACGTTTGCGTCACGGTGTGACTCAGGTCTTAGCTTCTAAAGTCAACCTGCTGTTCAATATCAGAGCCACTTCCTGTAAGGAGAGAGCAGTGTAGCATCGCATATCATCCGAGAGACATCGACACTGAGATGAGGGGAAAAGAGATGTATTTTAAAAATATCCACTGCTGTTACAATACACTTTCACCATATATACTTCTGCATAACGATAGAATTACAGTATCAGTATACTTCGAGAATATTTAACATTTATACCATTCTGTAGTGTAAAAACATGAAACAACAAAGATATAGAGACGTCTCATTATGTACAGAGATGCAGGAAGAGGTGTGTGTGTGTGTGTGTGTGTTGAGGATCTACAGCAGCAGCGATGAAAGTTCTCCACTACACAGGAGCATGTTTTGTTTTTGATTCCTGCTCAGTGTCGGGGGTCATGTGGTCACTCTCGGTGCAGCCTGACCACAGGAGTTCAGAGGTCACAGTCCAACAGAGTCGTTTCTCCTGCACAATGTCTCACAAGGGCCAGGGCAGATCGCTGAAGTCCACAGGGCCTCCAAGGCCCGCGTCGGCCTCCAGCAGGCTCATGATGACGGCCATGGCTGCCTCGTCGTTACTGGGGCTGCTGGAGCCAGGCTCGTCCATGATGTCGATGCTCAGGTGCGAGTTATCACCTACAGAGCAAGAGAAAGAGTGACAGATATATCAGAACAGTATCTCTACACCACCTTTATGTAGATTTTCACTATAACAGCATGATGCAGAGTGTTTATTCCCCTTACAGATAATTTATACTGGCTGTTAACTACGTGTACGCAAGATGGCCACCGTGTGTATATCCTGCAGTCGTTTGGTGTGTCGCTTGACCATGCGCACAAGCACCACGTGACACTGTTTTCCCCCAAATGAATAAACAAGCTAGCTGCCATGTTGAATCGCACACTTGTGTACTATTCCGGATCGTTATTGTGACCCGACACTAACGCTTTAACTATTACGGCTAGTGTTTGAATTATAAAAACCCATTTAAACCTACCGAAAGTTCTGCTTTGAGTGCCGGCCTTCTGTGTTTTTCATTGTACAGTTAGGGTTTCTGATTTGAGACGCACCATCATGACCCCAGTCACGTCGACGGCATAATTTTATAAAGACAAATGGTGCTCATCGGTCTGTTTTGCGATACTGTGTCACTTTTATCTGTTTATAGTTTATAAAGCTCTGGAACATCGGCAGGGAAAAAGTCCAACTTAAAATGTACGGCTTTGCTTCCGACTCTTACAAAGCGCTGGCACTGGAGACTCCTTCCATAAACGTTACACGAAACGTCTCCTTACAGAAAATTTCACCATATTATTGATTACACGTTTAAAAAAAAAAAAAAATCTGTGTAGCGTCTGCCGTACAAGTCTGTATGAATGAGCTGTTGCTATAGAAACAATAAGGTATTAGGATGAGCACGTTAATATAAAACTGATTTGTAGCTGCAGTACTGTCAGAGCTGCTGTTAGGGAAAACTAATCAACACCTTCTGACCAATCAGATTTGAGAATTCAACTGCGCTGTGGTTTAATAAATTTATAAAGGTTATAGAAGTGTTCGCTTTAGTTATGAATTTAGAGCGTCATGAACTGCTTTTAGTGAACTCCCATTTCATGTTGAAAATGTGCAAGTGTGGCTTGATTCCGACTGAGAGAGGTCATTTTATGCGCTTCATGGTTGCAACTGATACCAAATCAGAGGTGATGGTTAAACGGAAATATGCTCACTCATTATGGAGTTGTTGGAGTACGGGTATCCTATCGAGTCCGGTCCAGGTACCATTCCACTGGACGGCAGGTCCGGGGTTCCGCCATTCTGAATCTATAGAAAGACAAAAGAGTCATGAACTTACATCAACTACCATGCAGCATTTACTACTACTACTACTACTACTACTACTAGTGTTATGAGAAGCTTTTTCAAAGATTAGAATCAATTTGAACCAATTGCTTCGCAAAATGATTCACTGTTTCGAAGCGTCTGAAACACCACACGCTGGCAACACCTGCTGGTCAAGAGTGTAAAAGCAACGAGATCTAGGCCCAAACATAATGACACCTTTTATTGTTTTCCCAAGTTCTCAAAATGTTCCCAAACAATCGACCTTGGTGTTTTTATTCCACCCGTTTTACAATACATTTCAAATGCCAAATTATCCACTTTTCCGCCAATACAATAACCCTCAACATCTGGCCTTTTCTTGTTCATTTTCTAGTAAAATCTGGTGGGATTTCACGTCAGGTGATTAACTAGGCATCCTGAAGTAAGCAGTGATCATGGATCAGTTAAAACACTAGTAGACACTGGTTCATGGGTTCACTTTGAGATCAACACCCCTCTAGTGGCAATCATCATTGTTTCGAAACAGTAATGACGTAACGAAGCCTCATTTGCTGAAATCACGTGACTCGTCCAATTTGATACATGCTTGGAACTACTGATTCGAAACAAAAGATTCGTAAAGGTTTCGAAGCTTCATGAAGCAGTGTTTCAAAAGTGGCCATCACCTACTGCTGCTGCTACTAACTATTTATATAGCATTTTTATAAAGAAAAGAAAAACTATTTCCAAGAGAAAGTAAAACAAAATTAGCATAGTGTATTTCAAAAGGAGTGATCATAAAGATTTAGTGAGAAAAAGAGTCAGTAAGTCAATGAAAAAATGCCACGGCTTTAGAAATCTTACAAATGTGAAAATCACATGAAAAGAAATAAAATAATGTGTGAAAGTGAAAGTAAAAAAAAAAGGACTCTTTTTCCTCAGGCTTTTTGGGAGCATAACTTAATATATTGTTGTAATATACTTAATATACTGTTTTATCCAAAGATCTTAAGCTAATTTAAAAAAAAAAAAAAAGATGATACAGTCGTAGCTGATCTTTGGTTGTTAATGCACGAGTTCCACAGGTCACAGCTGCTAGAAAAGATTTGATAAAAGGAAAGAAATGGATTTCCTCTCACTTTCTTGCCCCCCGGCGAGCAGGTGTCAGGCGGGGGAGTGCTGCTGATATTGAGCGGGCTGGAACCACAACTAGACGGAGACGAGCCTCGAATCCTTGACAGGAGAAAGGAGAGACGTGTCAGAGAGAGACGTGTGTGAAAGAGAGAGAGACACGATTGGGAGATTTTTGTTAAGATGAATCCTGAAAGTCTTCTCTCACCTCTGGATCTCCATCACCTCTTCTGCGATTATGCGGCCGATTTTTCCCGCTCCGGGTCGCGTGCCTCCTGGGATGCCCGGGACCGTCTGGAGAGCCCGTTTCCCTCCACCTGCCAAAACAACTTCATCTAAGCACACGGCCAAAATACCATATTTTCTGCTTCAGGTTAATACTCCGTCAGTGTTACAGGCATAAACCCACGTTTAATGGAAACCGATGCAGTGACTCATGGATTTAGATGTGAAGCTCTCTTAACAGCAAATCACCAAATCTCATCTCTTCTGGTTGTGTCGGAGCTGCAACGTTCATTATTTCTTGCGCTTATGTTACTTCTGTGTATGTTTTCATATCCTAGTGGAGACCAAATGTCAGCAATTAGGATAGAAATACGTGACTGTTTCGACCTTGTGGGAATATTTGGCTGGTCCCCATGAAGAAAACTGCTATATGCAACAGATACACACAAAAAAAAACCCTAAACCTGCCAAAGGTTTTCCTTGGTTTTGGTTATAGAGTTTAAGGTTAGGGTTTGATTTAGACACAGTATTAATTATGTCAGTGGAAGGTCCTCACAAGGAAAGTAATGACAAGTAAGGAGTCTAGGCAACTATGTTTATCTGAATTTCTTGTTTTAGATATGCTTTGAGAAACACGACAGAAATATCTGTTGCTAGAGACATTAATCCACGAGTTAGCACTTCTATGAGTATTTAGCCGCCCTGTGATGTGGCCCGAGCAGCAGTTTGATGTCGTGCCTGGCTTCATGTGCATCTCAAGCTGGTAGCTGCTGCATCATGATGGGTGAAGGCTAGCTAGTGGGTGGGAATTAGCAAAACTACCCAACTGGGAAAATACAGATTTTTTTTAAATTAAATATTAAATAGTCTAACTACCCAGAAAAGCACCACCTCCTAGCTTATTTGAACAAACTTTCCAGCCATAAAGATGAACTTTATAGTTGGTCTTCATTAGCTAGCTAGTGGTGTTATTCAGCAAAAATATCCTAGGTGTGTCCTGTTTCAGAAAAACTGCTGCTTCTGGTTCAGAAGATAAATTAGTGGGAAAGAGAGCGAATAAACATATGTCTGTGCTCCATGTGTTTTGTTTTTTTACTCCCAAACAACTTTAGCTTCAAAATCACCTACAGCAAATAATTGTTATAATCACTGTTTAGCCATTTTAACCACTTGCTCTCCTGAGTAAAGCTTAGGGTTATATCGTTTCAGCTTTGTAGAAGTCAGATTTAAAGCAAGTGATCTGGCGTGAGGGACCTGACCGTCTCCGGATGTCAGCACGCTGTCCATGCTCTGAGGCGAGGAAGCGGATTGAGGATAGCCGGCGTCCGTTCCTTCCAGCACGCCCACTCTGCGAAACACCAGAAGATGTGTTTACAAACAGGATGTTTACAGGTTATTACACAGCCTTCGTTGTACCTATACACTCTCTCTGACCTGTCTATCAATCACTTGCCTATGAGCATGTATTCTCCGGGTGGGGTTTTATTCATGGTCATGATAACAGGATAATAATATTCTGTAACACGATATGTTTAGAGTTATTCGGGTTATAATTCCGAGTATAACTGGATTGTGAAAATAAACATGGGTTATCGGTTACGTGCAGGGTTAACATCAATGCTTCTTACATTATATCTGCTGAAAGAGAGAGAACGAGTGATGGAGACAGAGAGAGAGCGAAACAGACAGACAGCTGGAGAAAGAGAGAGAGATAGCGATGGAGAGGAAAGTAAAGAGATGCTGACAGAGAGACGGGGGAGGGAGAGAGAGAATTGGAGAGAGATACAGACAGAGAGAGAGTGTGACAAGAGGGAGAGAGAGAAAGGGACAGAGAGGGAGACGGTGATTGAGAGAGACAGAGAGAATATGTGAAGGAGAGAAACAGAGTGGGGGAGACAGAGAAAGGCAGAGAGCAAAATGGTGATGGAGAGAGACAGAGAATGTGTGAAAGAGAGACAGAGAGAGAGAGAGAGAGAGAGAGAGAGAGATGGGGGAGACAGAGAAAGGGACAGATGGGGGGAGGGAGAGAGAGCGATACACAATAATCGCAAAACAGCAGCACAAAGCAATCGTTCGCTGGTTAAGAAACCAGTCTAGCATTAGGTTCCTTCTTATGTTACCTCAGATTTCTTTCTGGTTCACAAAATAGCAAACCGGGAATTAAAAAAAAGACAGAAAATAAAACTTTTCTTAACCGATTGGATAAGATCAGGTTTCATTTTGTTATCATTTGGGGTAGGTACCACCACAGGCCAAATTTTGACTGAGGGAAAGCCTTGGATGTTTGATGTAACATTACTGAAAAACAAGCGGTAGGTATTGAAGTAACTAGGGTCTGGAATTAAAAAGAAAAATGGTAAAAGCTGCTCTTTTGATTGTGTACAGTGTGTTAATTGTTCACGTCCTCCAGCAGTGATTCTATAGAGTTTAAAAACACCTACGTCACCACCACAGCTGATGTCACTGAGCCACTCTTTACCACCACCATGTCAGCGACGTGCTCAGAACAAAACACCACCCTAATAACACGTGCTAACTGATGCACACGTGAGAGGGGGGCCAATACATTGTAGCCCAACTGTTTCTATGCACAGTCGGTAAATATACACCTAGGGAAGTTGCAGCTGATAAAATTCCTCATGAGTCTAAGGGAAAGAGAAAAGCAGGGAGGGATCTTACGAGACCACGGTGTTGGTGGAGACGATGTACTCCACCTCTTTGGTCCAGGGGTTCATGAAGCTGAACCAGCGGCTTCGCAGAGTGATGAAGGAGCCGTCTTTGATCTTAAACTTATAACAGTTCGTGGTGATCTTTTCCCTCATCTGCAGAACTGAGAACAAGTCAGAGTTACCACCTTCCTGCGCTTTAGATCCTCTAGAGATCAAAGCAGTTACGCATGAAAACCGTAAAGGTCGGAGAAGGAAGTGACAGAATTAAACCTTGTCTGTGGCATTCGGCGAGATGTCCGATGTCATCCTGATGGAAATACTCGTAGAAGGACGTTCCCAGAAGCTCCTGAGGTAAATATGCTAGAATGGCCGTCGCTCTAAAAGGAAACGAACACCAGCGTAGCATTTAACGCCTTAAAGTATTTGATAGACCATAAAGGAGTGAGACGTAAACATATCGTCGCGGCACTGTCAGTGACCCCAACTCGAGTACACCATATACCTGATTCAGCACCTATGGAGCTGATTGAGACACACCCAGTGTCATAGGAATAACAAAAATTACAACAACGAATTAGCATATAAATCGATAAACATAGCCCAGATATTTCTTTACAAATATGTTGTTTAACATGTTTCAGGGAGGATGTGGATCAGCGTAGCCAAGAATAATCTTGCTTTGCTCAAATATAGTAAACAAAAAATGTCCAGGACGTCTTATAATCAAATCCATAGATTTTATACAATGACGGTGAAAGAGACGATGTCTGGCTCTCACCTCTGGTCGACGAAGACGAACTTGCCGTCGATGGCGTGACGGGAGACGTACTCTGTGGGTTTGACGCGGATGTCCCCGTTCACCGGTTGATGCACCATGTGGGGGTGCAGACGGCCGATGGCCACCAGGCAGCTCAGGTTGCAGCCCTCGTTATCGGGCTCGTTGTCCTCGTCCATGCCCATCTTGGTAGGAGGCCAACTCTTCAGGTAACCCGTGCTGTGGATGGTACAGAAGCTCTTCCGGTCTGCTGTTAAGATAAAATCACACGCTTGTTAACTTCAATGAAATCTACTGCATTTGTAGTAAAGCTGGAAGAATAGAAAATATGTTTTTCTTTAACAGGAAACTATTGTATGTCCTTGGCTTTTTTCCCCCACTGTCACGTGATGTCTGAGTGAGAGCATCACCCATGCTGTTGTAATTTACGTGAACAGAGGTTTCTGTCTACAATCAATATGCAACACACGGTATGGGAGCAACAAATATTTTCAGTATACCAAAGATACCAGAGAAATTTCCAGCATGCAACCAGAGATATTCAGAGATTTTTAGAGTCTCTGCAGCAGAACCAAAAGGTCCAGGGGGTGGAGCTGGACCTGATCCAATTCGTCCCTAGAAGCCTAACTCTTAACATGCTGTACAACAAGGAACCAACACACTTATCCAGCCTGAAAAACACCAAAGTCCAGGGGGTGGAGACTTGAGTTCAGAGGGGGGAAAAAAAAAAAAAAAAGACATGCAGAACAGCCACCTTTCTTCTTGGAGCAGGTGGAGGAGAAGTCTTTCTCCTCCATTTTGACAGACGGACGGTTGCACTTCATCCTGCAGAAGAAGGAGCGACGAGCTCCTGAGCAGAGCCTGGAGGGACCGGGAGTAATGTCAGTCTTTACAGGCAAACCAGCTAGGGGCGAGAGAGAGAGAAACATGGAGAGCATGAGAGACAGAATGTGTGTGTGTGTGTGTGTGTGTATGTGAGAGAGACAGAGAGAGTGAGTGAGTGAGTGAGTGAGTGAGAGAGAAAGAATGTAGAGAGACAGAGAATGTGTGACAGAGATGGAGAGAGTGGGGGGGGGGGGGGGGGGGGTGGAGACAGACACACAGACACATGCATCAAAGCTGGCAGAGCTTTAAAGATTTTTCCCTAACTTTCTGACTGGACCGTATGTGAACAGATTTGATGAAATCATACTTTTGGCATCGATGAGTCGTTCTCTCGGCGCCGTATCCGAGGACGACAGCTGCTCCTTCACTTTGGCAATGTCCTTCGGATGCAGGTAGTCGAACAAGCTCTGACCAATCAGATCGTTCTGCCAAAATGAAAGAGAGTGAAAGATTCGGTGCTGTGTGAGTGGCTAAAAATAAAATCTCATTATTACCAATTCAGAATCGTTACCTGGCTGTAGTTGAGAATTTTATACACAGACTCCGAGACAAACAGGATTTTGCCGCGATCACATCCCACGACGAAGAGGAAGCCATCAGCGGCCTGCCGAGGAGAAAACTCACGACTCAAAACAAAATTAATAATAATAATAATAATAAAAAAAAAACTTTATGGATATTTTGTAGGAACTCTCCAAACACCTACTTTCAATATCAAATGCTTCAGTTCGTCGTCGGATAAAAACGCCGGCTTGTAGTTGGCTTCTGTGTACGGGTTTGTAGCCCCTGAGACGCGAAAGAGATGCTTCAGGTTCACGCCAGTCAGGACGTACAGCGCATACACGTGTCGTGGATTAAAGTGGACAGGAAGTGTGAGTTATTACCTCGTAACGTCTTCATGTGTTGCACGGCCATGCGCAGGACCGTCAGCTTGTCCAGCTTGCGAGACATGGCGTTGCACGTAGGCACTAACGACGCCAGTTCATCTATAAAACTGTTCATCTTATCTCTGCGCCTCTTTTCGATCTGACTGTGGGCTTCCCTGGAACGGAGCGTTGCTTTTATTCAAAATGAAATAATACTGAAACTAAAATAATTAAAACTTTGAGATTGTGTCTACAGTATGGTCACAATTTTTATTTTTACATTTTGTTCATCTCAGTAGAAGTTGCAGTCTCCCATGTACACAGTCAAAAGTTTAGACACATTCATTCTTTTTTTTTTTTTGTGGTAACAAATGGAACTATGGAAATTATGTTGTGATAAAAAAAAGAATCCAAAATAAATCAAAATAATTTAGTACTTTAACATCTTCAAAGAATAGAATTTCAGATATGAGATGCTTTTTAAAACAGTATTAAAGGAGTTCACACCTATGCTGGACACTTTTATTGGCTGCTTTTCAGAAAATTTCGCTTGGAGTCATCCATTTAAAATAAAAAATAAATAAATTTGTACATAAAATATTAGTTGTCTAATGAAAGAAATGAATATGTCGGCACAATTATATTTTTTTCTACAACACCGATTTCAAACATTTAATCACACACCTTCAGATCAATAGGTTTTTAACATCATGAGAAACATTTTAGGCCAGCGCCTCCAAACTTTTGACTGGTAGTGTACATGAGTGTCTTTTTTGTTAATTTTTTTGTGTGGTTAATAAACATTCCAATATATATTATTATAATTATAATTACATTTTATATTTTATAGGTTTTTGTGGCGTGAGGTCTCATTTTCATTCCTGCTGCTTTCTTACCTGGCGTTTTTTATCCGACCCTGCTGGTCTTCTCTGAAATCAGAGCAACATTTTCATGTAAGTTTAATTAATTTATTTATTTTTAAATTATATTTACATACACACATATATACATAATATATACATATATAATATATAAAATAAATGTTTGTTAAATGGAGAGTGGTTTAGGACTCACCTTCCTAGCTGTTTATCTTTCTCCGTGTCCATACCATCACTAAGGATTAAAAAGCACAGAGATCGATTAGCTTTTTTTGAAGGCAACAACAACAGAGTCTTAAAAGGTACACTTTATTTGAAAAATACAGAACAAGACGTGATTATACGTACTCGAACATAAATCCATCGATTCTGGAAAAAAAAAAAAGAAAAGAAAAAAAGAAACGTGTTAATAAAATGTAATGAAAATATTATCTACACTGACTAGTTTAACACTCTTAATAATCTGACTGATTGAAGCGGAACGACTGGATTTAAAACCCGCTTTCACCATGCTCATGCTGCGTGACACTCAGACTATCTACCCTCTTCCGCATGCATGAGTATAGTGTAGATTGTCTGTAATCGACAAAGAGAATGAAACAGATATTTGATCACCTAAGCTTTTACATAGCAATCAAGCAAAAAATTGATGCCAATAAAAATGATCTGTAATTACCACTTTATATATCAGTTACAAGTTAGCTACCTCGTTACACTAGCTACGTGTGATAGCTACGTGTTAGCTAGCTGGCTACAGCTACATACACAACGCTAAACAAATTATCTGAGCATTTGTCTGTGACACGTGTGCTTTTATTTTAACGTTCTGTTGAATAATAAACGTCTTCTGTACATATCTACATTGGCTAAACAAGCTGTATTTCCATCCACATATTTTTATGTGAATTTTAGGATATCGCATTTGGAAAAAAAAATGAAACCAAAAAAGGTGGATGGAAACACCAGATGTGAATAAAATCTCCAAAATGCGCATAAAAACATGCGTGATCAGTTTAGGCGGATAATATTTTTTATTCGTTAAGTAGACATGCACATAAACCATGACGGAAAGACATTTTACTGAATAAACTCCTATGTGCGTCAAAAAAAAAGAGTCATTTGACTTTGCCTGAACCAAACATGTGATTGGATAAATGGCTCAGAAAAGTAAAAATGCTGGTGCGCGAGATGCGTCAGTTTCCCCAGAAGCGAACATGTTGTTCTCTTGAACACACAGGATGGAAACGGTGCTTTATTCGCAGATGTTTTATGAGATATTCCAATTTTCCGCAAAAGTTAAATTCGCAACTTGGATGGAAACATAGCTACAGTTAACGAGGCAGATGTAGCTCGCACGTAATGGCACCACAAACTTCTGTTCCTATTTACAGAGAGATGTTCTGGAATTTGTGAAAATAGTGACTGAAACTGGTCGTTTAAATCAATCAAGTAGAATATTTAAAAGCATGATGATGAGGGACAAATTCTCCTTCTCACCTTCAAGAAGAGTGATAGCTAATGAGTTAACGTTCTCCTCATTACAGCCTGACAGAACTCACGAGCTTTTTTTCCAATCTGCTCATGTGCAAATTACTTTGGTTTGGAGTTTCAATATTGGAGTAACGCGCATACACAGTATGTACATGGTTAATTCAGAATCAACAAAAATTTGTGTATGTATGTATGTATGCATGTATGTATGTGTGTGTGTGTGTGTGCATGCGCATGCTCACTGGTACTCGGTGGCACTGCCCTTCCTCTTGCGTGTGTAGTCCATGCTCGGCGTGCCTACAGAACTACTGATCAACTCTGTGGAACTGGGAGACATGAAGTCGTTCATCGTGGAGGAGATGTCCATTCTTTGGTCCGCCATTAGATCATCTGAGAGAGAGAGAGAGAGAGAGAGAGAGACCAATGTCGCTTTGGCTACACACAAAAATATACCTACAAACAGCGATTAAGGGGGCCAAGCACTTCTGGCCCCACCCCATAGCGAAGGCAGACGACAATCAGTGCTTGTTCCC
The DNA here is from genome assembly GCF_001660625.3 of Ictalurus punctatus. NCBI lineage: Eukaryota > Metazoa > Chordata > Actinopteri > Siluriformes > Ictaluridae > Ictalurus > Ictalurus punctatus. The sequence goes on from NC_030423.2 coordinate 21,801,216, forward strand.
ATGGTGATAAGCTAAATTTGAAGGTAATATTTTCTTGTACATATGATTCCCCGTTTTAAGGGACATTTGCGCAGAAAATGACGAGTCACACTTTTTACACTTTTTTGTACAATAATTAGTGTATTAATAGTGTTTTTTTATTAAAAGAAAATTGCCTGCAGTGGTTTAACTCGCGTCAGAAATAAGATCATGGCTGTAACGGGAGCTGAACAAACTCACCACGTGAATCCCGATGCTGGTTTTCCTACAACAGGTCCGGCAGCAGCGTCCTGAAATCAGAAAGAAAAATATTGACGTTTAATACTTTTAACACACTAAAGCGGCCAAATTTCCATCTAATCACCAGTTAATTCACCCATTTTTTTTTTTTTTTTTACATAGACGATATATAGGATATATGTAAATATATTAACCCTATCTACCCATCCACCAATCTATTTACCCATTGATCTACCCGTCCACCCACCCACTATCCGTCTACCCACCCATCCACAGATCTATTTACCCATTGATCTACCCATCCACCATCCGTCTATACACCGATCTATTTACCCATTGATCTACCCATCCACTATCTGTCTATCCACCCATTCACCAATCTATTTACCCATTGATCTACCCATCCACCCACCCACTATCCGTCTATCCACCCACTGAGCTTCTCATCCACCCACCCACTATCCGTCTATCCACCAATCTATTTACCCATTGATCTACCCATCCACCCACCCACTATCCGTCTACCCACCCATCCACCGATCTATTTACCCACTGATCTACCCATCCACCCACCCACTATCCGTCTACCCACCCATCCACTGATCTATTTACCCACTGATCTACCCATCCACCCACCCACTATCCGTCTACCCACCCATCCACTGATCTATTTACCCATTGATCTACCCATCCACCCACCCACTATCCGTCTACCCACCCATCCACCGATCTATTTACCCACTGATCTACCCATCCACCCACCCACTATCCGTCTACCCACCCATTGAGCTACTCATCCACCCACCCACTATCCGTCTATCCACCAATCTATTTACCCATTGATCTACCCATCCACCCACCCACTATCCGTCTATCCACCGATCTATTTACCCATTGATCTACCCATCCACACACCCACTATCTGTATGTCTATCCACCCATCTATCTCTCCAGCCACAAATCTGTTTCCCCATCTATCCATCCACACATCCATTTACCCATTTATCTACCCATCCCCCACCCACCTATTTATCAACCCACCTGTCTATCTAACCCTAAATCTATTTAACTTTCCACCCACTGTATTACAAACCCACACAACTATCTACGTTTCCCCATCTATCCATCCACCCATCTAACTACCCATCCGCCCAACTATTTACCCATTTATCTATCCATCTACCAATCCATTTAATGATACATCCATCCATTTCCCCATCTATCTATCTATCCCACTCATTCAATATAATCATATTATCACACAGAATGGGGCAGAATTTACACGGGAGTCTCTTAAACTCTGGCGTGACTGATAGTTCAGAAGGAAACAGTACGGTCTAATCTGAATCATGAGAAGAGAGTGAACAGATCCAGAACAGAGCCCCAGATCCAAGAGGATGTCTGATTACCTTTAGTACTGAACATTTAAATCACATGGCAAGCATTCCTGTTATAAACCTGCTCACAAACGGCACTTAAGTGTTCTCACATGAGAACCTGTCAATCACGTGGGACTCATTGTGTGTCTTACAGCATTTGAGAGAGAGGATCAGATTCCTGATGTCAGGTTTCATACAGAACCTAAAAGGCCTGTGCCGAGCTGCTCTAAAATGTTCCCCTAGTCTTAATTAACTGAAGTGCCTGAGCTGCTTCCACAAATTCAGGCTCAGGAAAAGTAAGTCATCTAGGATTTTTAATTGATACTGTGCTTGAAGATAAATGGCACAATGAAGAAAAAAAACAACAACTGATTATTAATCACTAACCATACCTTTATCCCAAACCAAAATCCTGTGGTCACAGATAAAACACATAAAACAATGAAAATAAAAATTAAACAAAAAGGTAGGTAGGGTGGGTATTTAATGAGAAACCGGAAAATATCAACTCCTCTGTCCTGAAGACCTACAGCTTTACCTCTGACTGTTACTGGAGATTCCTTCCATAAATATTAAATAAACATCACCTCCTGACCAATCAGAATCCTTAACTGCTTTCCAAGAAGCACCAATCCTTTCAGATCAGTATTCCACCAGTGTCGAAAGACTTCCAGGTCATTTTAGCCCAAGCACTGATTGACCTGGTCGTGTTTCACTTTCTGTTCCAAACAATGCAGAACATTTTCCATTAACCTGATGCACGATTTGGGAAGGTCCATCAAATTGTCAGAGTTGTCATTATTTCATCATCATCACCAACACACAGACCTTACAGTCATCATCCTGTAATGTCTGAGCATCTGTGTTGCGTTCAGCTTGGACACAAAACGCGGTCTCAATAGCTCATCATGAAAGGACGTCAGATAAAGATGAAAATCGATGTGAGCTAGCTAGCCAGCTTCTTCCGCATTTATTTATAGCTAGCGGAACAAAAAAGAGCCTGTTTTCCTTTCTGTGGAAAAGTTTAACGGAATATACAAAAAGCGGCAGTTTTGTCCAAGTTATGATGACTTCTCACTGTGAAGTGCTTCGGGTTTTAGTTTTTAATGAAAAAATATCTGAGAAGTATCAGTATCGGCCGATACGCAATGTTTCAGTATCGGGAAAAAAAAGAAAAAAAGTCATATCGTGGCATCTCTACTTATTACCTTTCGTTTGGATGGTTAATAACAAATGTAATTGTTTTGGTTAATTAAAATGAAATAAAACTACACAGTACATGTTTAGAAGAAATCGAAGAATATGAACTACATTTTTACATCGAACTACATCGAGCAGTGAACTGAATTACAGCCTCACGCTTCATAACATAACCTGTTTAACAGCAAACAGGTCGAACCTGCCTCTTCCATGTTTATCCCCCCCCCCAATTAATCTAATTCATAATGAACACACTAGTCCAGTACACAAATGTAACACAACCAGACATATTAATATACACTGGACTATATTTTTGGGACACCATGGTACTGTATATATCAGAATTCACTGCTTGTTTCTCCTTAAAATGTGTTCCACCTACACGTGTTTAAACCGCAGACACAAATAAAGACACATTCCTTCCACTCTATAGGCCTGCTTCTGTTTTAAAAATCAACAAAACAAAATCCCATCCAGACACTGCAGTGAGACAGTGAGGTGTTGCTTAAAGCTGGGACAGAAAAAAAGTGAAGAAAAACTTCAAACACGAACGTAAACTTCGATAAAGCAATATTTTCCTTAATCGACATCTTCTCAGCAGGGCCAGGTGATCTGACGATATCGCGATAACATCGTGATAAATAGGATCACGATACACTTTTCTGAATATGGTGATATCTTTTTGTGCGATCTGTGTGCGCACATTTCTCGGAACCGGATACGAACTCATTTATTGGTAAATCATTCGCAGGAGCATTTACACAAGAAGGAATGTGGCGTTAATGAAAAGCCATCTAGCTAGAAAAATGTTCGCATCCAACGTTTCCCTCCTGAGTTCGAGACCGGCTTCGAATCGTAGATTTTATACGCGGATTACAGTGTAAAGTCTACCGTAAATCATTTATTTATTTCAATGGCGCACCAATTTACTTCAAAAAATTAAGTCTAGACGTTCAGTGAGGACAAAAAGTTACATTTGCGGTTGATTGGAAGATACAATGAACAGCCAAAAGTATGTGGACACCTTACCTTGTAGCTGAATGAACACGAATCCCCACAGGCATGCTCTGAAATCTAGTGGAAAGCCTTCCCATAAGAGTGGATCTTATTATAAACAGCAAAAGGGGTCTAAATCTGGAATGAGATGTTCAACAAGCACACACGGGTGTGACGGTCAGGTGTCCACATACTTTTGGCTGTATAGTGTACGGTATGTTTCAAAAGTTAGCAGCTGCACACTGGAGCGGAACTCCTACTCTTACATAGAAAGGTGTGTATATAAGCGTAGATTTAAAGCTTCAAAGTAATTACAATCCAATTATGAAGCCTTTTTTGTATTTTTTTTTAAATTCCCTCATCATAACTATATTCACATTAGGTTAAAAGGTACAAAAGATGAAAATCTGACAAAAGACGTTTCTGCGATGGAAATTACAATCCCAATTCCAAAAAAGTTGGGACGCTGTGTAAAATGTAAATAAAAACAGAATGCAATGATTTGCAAAGATCATAAAACCCATATATTATTCACAATAGAACAAAAAACATCAAATGTTTAATCTGAGGAAATTTTAAGAAAAAAATAAGTAATTTTTTAACACGCCTCAAAAAAGTTGGGACGGGGGTAACAAAAGGCTGGAAAAGTGAGTGTTACTAAAAAGAAATAGCTGGAGGTTAATTGGCAACAGGTCAGTAACATGATTGGGTATAAAAAGAGTATCTTAGAGTCTTTCAGAAGTAAAAGACGGGATGGATTCTGGATGGAAGCACGTATTGCTCTAAAACCTGTATACATACACACCATTAAACATGGCATGTTTTCTATGTTCTATTGTGAATAACATGGGTTTATGAGATTTTGCAAATCACTGCATTCTGTTTTTATTTACATTTTACACAGCGTCCCAACATTATTGGAATTGGGGTTGTAAGTATCACAATATCCACACTGAAAAATAAATAAATCAAAATAAAAATCCATGAAAAACCATGAGTTCAATTATAGTTTATTTAATATCAATTAAAATAAAGACTTAAAAAGGAAAGAGAAAAAAATAAAATAAAATGGTAATAAAATTAAAATGTTTATAATTTTTATATGCATAAAAAAAAATTGTACTGAGTTTGTAAATGTTAACTTTTTTTTTTTGGATAAACACAGAGGAGTCTACCGGAGATTAAAGAACAGCTTTACTCATTTTTTCTATAACTAGCTAGCTATTGTACCCTTGTAGCTGAACTAAGCAGAGCACGTGTATAAACGAGTGTGTTTTCTCTCTCTTGCCCCCCCCTTCTCTCTCTCTCTCTCTCTCTCCCCCTCTCTCCCCCTCTCTCTCCACACTGCTGCACCTTTAACAGGCATGGTCTTGGGAACATTGTGTCCCCTCAAGCCAGTACTGCATCTAGTGCGCGCACACACACACACGGTAGTTACACATTTAACACGGGTGCCGTTTATCCCAGCGCATGTCCTGCATGATCCGTATGGAACAGCAACATAACAGCTGTGATTCCTTGTATCTCCATTTTATTCCATATAATACAAGCTCTAATATCAGCTGATAGTTTAAAGTTGATTTGAATCAAACGTTTAGCACCATGGAGTCACCGTGACACACCGGTACACGCCACTTTAGTACTTCAAAATGATCCAAAACATCATGTCTCCTGTTTTAAACCATTAAAACTTTTTACAAAAGCATTAAAATTGTACTAATCCACCATCATTTTATTTTAAACCGCACATGATAAATATGGATTTTTTCAGCACAGAGAACTCCACGTGCGTTCTTACTAAACATACAACAGTCAGGCGCAAAAGTTTGCACAACCTTTAAAAAGCAGAGATCATAAACTGATCATCATCGATTCATGATTTAGAGCTGGGCCGATATGATGGGGGGAAAAAGTTGTTTTTTTTGTTGTTTTTTTAAAAAATCACAATGTGGTTCTCAAAGACGTTTCTATGACACACGTTATGCAACACAATATGTATTACGTTTTCTAGAAATATGGCCAGCAAAACAGTACTACAAATACATTTTTAAAAAATTTATAAAATAAAAAAGCAAAAAAAATTAAACACCCTGTTTGATGGTAACTTATTTAATATCTGTTAAATATTTTTTTAAATTTTCTATTTATAAAATTACATTTGATTTATAAAAGAATTAAACCAACCAACAAACAAACAATTAAAATAAATAAAAACATATATATTTAACACTGAAAAGGAGAAAAATCTGTAAAAATGGTAACTACTATTTTAAAGATAAAAAATACTAAGATTTTTATTTTCTGGCTAAGCTGCTTCCAGACAGTTATTAATTAAAAACAAAAATAAATAAAAAGATAGAAACGATATCTCAACAAAAAAAAGGATTGTAAAACTATTTATCACAATATCAACATCATATGATATTAAATTTATAATAAAATAATATCCAAAAAAGGACACACAAACTGGTATGTAAAAATTCATTCATCTTTTTAAACTGACGGCTCATAGCAAGGCGACTTTAACTTGGATCGTTTATGAATTAGCGCTACGTCAAAGTGAACAAAGTGGGTGGCTTGATCGATGAGAGGATACAAAATCGTATCGTATCATAGCAGGTTCAGTGGCATCGTCAAATATCGAATTGTATCGAGTGGAAGCCCGATGTTTATAACTCTACTTAGAAATTGCTAAACCCCCTATTCGGACGGGATTAAATTTTCTCGATCAAAAAGAAAGAACTTTACTACAATTAGTCAACTAGCGTGTGTTAGGATTTCTCATAATAATTAGGAAAATAAAATCTAAAAAAAAGCAGTAATGTTTGCTTCTTGCTTTAATGTTGTTTACATGGTTGTGGTACAAATTTTTTGGCGATTGTTTTGCAAGATTTTCAGATTCAGTTTATTGCATCTTTTGTAAATTGTAAAACAGCCGATTTGATTTTTTTTAGAAAAAAATTTAGATTTAGAAAAAATTTAGAAAAGCATGGGGATGCAAACTTTTGCACTCAACTCTCTCTTACTGATCATCTAAATTACCCCATTAACACTGATCGTATAATATGTTTTGATTTTCTTTCCTTAAACATTCTATAAGTTTATGAGCAATTTGTTTTTTTAAAGTAAACCAATAAAATGCATTTTTCTGTTTAAGAAAAACAGAAATGTGAACTCAAGTAACAAAATGGTCATTTTATATATAAAAAAAAATGTTAAGAACAACGTTTGTTAAGAAAAGTCAATTTTTGTCAAGGAAAAATATATATAAAACAAATGTAGTCATTTTTGTAAATTTTTGCCCTGAAAACAAAAAGTGCACATGTCTGTCTACAACAACTTCTGAAAAAAAAGGTTAATTTTTCTATAGAACACATTTTAAAGACAAATAAAAAAAAAAGGTCCATATTTGTCAAGGAAACTTCTTGAAAGCAAAATTTTTACTTTTTTTTTTTTTATCTAGGAAAAAAAAAAAAAAAAAAGTGGTCTTTTTTCCCCTGAAAGCAAAAATGCAAATGTCTGTAAAAAACAAACAAACAAAAAAAACTTCAGTTAAAAAAGGTAATAAATAAAAATTAAGAACTTTTGGTGAAAAATATTTTTAAATCAAACAAACAAAATTTTTTAATAAACAAAAAGGTCCATTTTTGCCTAGGAAAAAAATTCTGAAATAAAAGTCAATTTTTATCTAGAAAAAAAGGAAAATAAAGTGTCCGTCTTTGTCTAGAATACAGTCCACACTAGTGTGATTTTAACTTGGTGAATTATCCTGCATCATTAATATGTATATATTCATTTTGTTATCTTAAACCAATTTTAATCTTAGTAAAATAAAAGTGTACAAACCCAGAAGCAGCCCACAGCACTGATAGTAGATGGAGGTGTACAGTACAGTAGAATAGAGTAGATGGAGGTGTACTGTAGGTGGAGGTGTACAATAGAAGAGTAAGTGGAGGTGTAGATGTACAGTACAGTAGATGGAGGTGTACAGAACAATACAGTAGAAGAGTAGGTGGAGGTGTACAGTACAGTAGGTGGAGGTGTACAGTACAGTAGAAGAGTAGATGGAGGTATACAGTACAGTATAACAGAGTAGGTGGAGGTGTACAGAACAGTACAGTATAACAGAGTAGGAGGAGGTGTACAGTAGGTGGAGGTGTACAGAACAGTAGAATAGAGTAGGTGGAGGTGTACTGTACAGTAGAGGAGGTGGAGGACATTCACTGGCTTTATTTCGCCTCTTTTATAAATAAAAGAGCTTTTAATGCTGAAGTGGAAGTGTAGCACATTCACACATTCCCTCAGTCATGAAAACTGGCTGGTAAATCTTTCTCCAAGTCAAGAATAAAGCCGCCACACAGTGAAGAAGCGGCTGCGTGAAATGTCACTAACGCTCCACCTCCTCCTCCGGCTGCTGCTGCTGAAAAATCAACATCTATACCACTCTGAGAGTAAAGAAACACCATTACCAAGACCGAATCTCCCTTACCTCACATAACAATCACATCATAAACTCAGTATACTCACCCGAGGCGTAAACCAGCATCACATTAAAGTTGCTAAGGGCTTCTCAGCTAGCTGGCGCTCTTTATGTGGTTCAGAGGGAACCGTGACATAAACACAAGTCTCTGACCTACTTTTCTTCTTCCGTCGGGCCACTAACCTACATTTTTCAGCCAATTGCGTCTTCCAAACCCCGCGTGCATGTCCGTGGACCAACCAGGACACGGCTTTCGAACCACGAGCGCATGATTGGCACTCGTAGGGACCAATCACAACAAAGGGTTGGTCCTGACAGTTAAAAGACATGGCTGTTGATTTACAGTCAGCAGCAGTTAAAATGACAAAACAAAAAGGAGTGTTTTCGGTGTAGCACAGTTACATGTTATTTATTAACTCATACTAATGTTTTAAGTGGATTTATTATAGGTAGAAATGTAGTATAAAAACCATAAAACGTCATAAATGGAATAAGCCTCAAGCAAACACACATACAGAAAAAGGAAATGAGCTGTTAATCATTTACGACATTATACACATACTTATACACCGCATTTCACGTAAATCTTCCTCAAAATTGTTATTAAAACATACACAGTTATAACCAAAACTCTGCATAACTTAAATGAAAAAGTAAAATCAGTGTAATGGTAAAAACAACAACAACAACAACAATAGGCTACAGCAGGTTTCACTCTCATAACATTTTATGATCACAAGTAACAAAATGGCGTCTCCCTTTCTGACCATGATACTGTATTTAAGGATTACAACCACATCTAGGTGCTGATGTTACAGGAAAATCATCAGCGACGATGTAGTGTGGTGTAGTGGAGTTACTGTTACTAACCGGAAGTGCATTATTTTCACATAACAGCATGTCTCGAAGTGTTTTATTCCTCTTACACCACAGCAATTTGCCAACGATTAGAAATTGTACTGTATTAATGAATGATACATAGTGCTTGTTGACCATTTAATATTGAGGAATGTCTGTGAAGCTGTCCCACTTCTTACATTATAGCAGCGATAAACAGTAATTCCCTCATTCCCTCATCAGTCTCTCTTGTTTCTTCGATCTTGAACATGAACTTGATAAACCGATTTTGAGAAACCAGAAACTCCCCTGAAGACTTTCTTGCGGCAGAAAATTTACTGACTGTTACAAAGCACTTACACTGGAGACTCCATAAATCCATCAATGTCAAATAAGCTCTAATAGTTTGTATGCTGACACTTTTCATTTATAACTGCGTCCAACCCTTTTCATATGCTCTGAACACCATTTCTGTACTTCACTTGTTACATTGAGCCCCACATATTTGCCTAGAGGGTTGAAAATCCTTTAATTTCCTTAAATTTCCTTCTTTATTTATTTTGCCATTTTACATTTTCCTCTGTTCACCCAGAAACCACGGAGGGTGCAAACTTTTGCACTCAGTGTATTTTTAGATGCATATTATAGGTTCCACTGTAATATCAAATTGTAGCTCATATTTAAACCAAAATGCTTAAACTTTAATATTAATGTAAATGTAAATATTCAATTCAATTCAATTCAATTGTATTTGTATAGCGCTTTTAACAATGGACATAGTCTCAAAGCAGTTTTACAGAAACATATAAACACAGGATAAAGATTTAAATGTGTGAATCTATGCCTATTGAGCAAGCTGGTGCCAACGGTGGCAAGGAAAAACTCCCTAAGATGAAATGAGGAAGAAACCTTGAAAGGAACCAGATTCAGAAGGGGTACTCTTCTGAATAATAACGGATAGTGTGAAAGTAAAAGAAAGTTCATTATGGTTTTAACATGATGGCAGATCATAGAAGACCAAAAGTTCGCTTAGGTACTGTGGCACTAGTCCATTCAGTGCTAGGTCAGTAGTAGTATTTTATAATCAATACGATATTTTACTGGGAGTCAATGCAGTGTGGATAAGATAGGGGTGATGTGGTCATACTTTCTGGTTCTAGTAAGGACTCTTGCAGATGCATTCTGGACTAACTGGAGTTTGTTTATGCACCTACTGTAACATCCAGACAGTAAGGCATTACAATAATCCAGCCCAGAGGTGACGAAAGCATGAACTAATATTTCTGCATCATGTAATGACAATATATTTCTTATCTTAGCAATATTTCTGAGATGAAAGAAGGCTATCCTAGTAATATTATCTACATGAGTGTTAAATGAAAGATTGGAGTAATAATCACACCAAGGTTTTTTACTGCTGTACATGATGAAACAGAAAAGCCATCTAGAGTTACTATGTAATCAGAAAGCTTACTTCTATCACATGTGGTCCTAGTACAAGTACTTCTGTCTTGTCAGAATTAAGTAAAAGGAAGTTAATAAGCATCCAATGTCTAATGTCCTTTACACATTCCTCAACTTTATTAAGATGATGTCTGATGTGTGTCATCTGGCTTTTGCAGAAACATACAACTGTGTATCATCAGCATAACAGTGGAAGCTAATTCCATGTTTACAAATAATTTGACCCAGACGTAGCATATATAAAGTAAAAAGCAGTGGGCCTGAAACAGAAGCTTGTGGAATACCAAATTTAACCTCGGTATGCGTGGAGAAGTCACCAATTACATCTACGAACTGATAGCGATTGGTCAAATCAGACCGGAACCAGGAGAGGGCTGTTCCCTTAATGCCAGTTTCTAGACTATCAAGGAGAATAGAATGATCAATAGTATCAAAAGCTGCACTAAGGTCAAGTAACACAAGCAAGGAGACACAACCCTGATCAGAGGCCAGTACTAGGTCATTTACTACTTTAACTATGATGAGGCCTAAATCCTGACTGCTAAAGTTCAAGAATCTTATTCCTATGTAGGTACAAGCATAACTGCTGTGTTACAACCTTTTCTAATATCTTGGAGAAAAACGGGAGATTTGATATTGGCCTATAGCTGGACAATTGACAGGGATCGAGGTCAGGTTTTTTAATTAGGGGTAATCAGATAAACATGATAAGGCCTGTTCTATGGTTTGGTGTCATCAGATGCACTTTAAATACATATGTCGTGCCACATACTATACTATACTATACTATACTATACTATACTACTTCTTGTAAATTGACCTTTTCGTAAGTCTAACAGCTCATTACAAAACTCTTCGTCGACGTGTGCTTGCGTCATACGTAAACCGCCTTCGTCATCATTCTGCGCCGCTTGTCATCCGACCAGGGAAGATGCTAGCGACCTCTTTCCAAAACACTTACGAAACTTGATTGGTTATAGGATTAAATAATCATTTTATATAATTTGCACAACAGCGAATGTATTTATAGATTCAAAATGCCTCCAGTGAGGTTAATTAGCCTTAAATAAAAAACAACAATAATAATGAAATAGACCGGGCTAAAGCTAGGTAGCGTTTGTGTTTAATCGGACTTGCAACTAAAGCTAAAAGGACATAAACATTAAAGAACATAGATACGGTAAGTTATTCTTTTATTAGTTCTGGCATGTCAGCTTATTTTACTTAAAATGTTCTGTCTTTAATGTGTTCAATTACACACAAAATATACCTGAAATCACAGAGGTGATAAAAGTATCATAATTAGCCCTGAATTTTGGCTCCTGATGATAAACCAAACACAAAGTGAACACAGTAGAGGGGTGTTACAGTGATGGCTGTTAGGTCTCATTCTCATGCTCACATCTGTTTAGATTTGTGAGGAATTAGATAAAACTGTATGATGCTAAGTAGTCGGCTCATGGCTTTAGAAATATATGATCATGTGATGTTTGAGAAATGTTTAAAAAGCCGGGAATAGTGAATTTGTTACTCAGTTGTTAAGGCAGAATACAATCCATGCAGAGTGTTTAGAGTTATGAGACTTAATCAGTTGTCCAGCGATACACAGAACCCGATTTGCTGACCGAGTAGTTTCATCATCCATGGTCGGAGTTTCTCACTTTGAATGAGAGTATTGATGATGATTGATTGATGGCTGTTTTTTTGTTTTGTTTTGTTTTGTTTAAATACAGGAAACAGCTGGACACGATGGGAGCTGAACAGAGTGGCGATGCTGAGCATAAGCATTCGGACTACAGTGCTTCAGGTAGGATTCCACATCAGTGTTTCTCAGGTAACGCTTCTTGGCTTTCCTGTACAGCGGAGAGCAGAAGTTTGAATAACTTTTTACAGTATGTATTTACCAACAAATAGAATTTGTTATTTTCACACACCAGGATATGTAGACGCTGAGGTGATGTGGTGGTTATTTATTTATTTAATAAAGTGTAGCAGTTTGTAGCCACTATTGTATGCTAAAATGACAGATACAGAGAAATCATTTGAATTAGACCATTGTGGCTACAGGAAGCTAAACATGGAGATGGTTTATAATATTATAATATATTACATTTATATTACATTTATTCATTTAGCAGATGCTTTTATCCAAAGCGACTTACAAATGAGAAAATACAAGCAAAGCGATATATCAAGCAGAGAACAATACAAGTAGTGCTACCGTACAAGATCTGTTAACTGAGTTCCAGAAGAAGCAAAGTGCCAGAGTAATATTTATTTTATTTTTTTTATTTATTTATTTTTTTTTTACATAAGACATCCTGGAGTCACTGGATTTGCTCACGAATTCTCAAAGTAAATCAACTTTTTTTCCCTAGAGATGCTCCTGCCAAAAAAATTAAGTGGTTGGAACATTATTATATTTGTATATTTGAACCTGTACAGCTCAAGATGCACAATTTGTGGATTTGCAATATTAAAATCTGCCCTCATTTTCAATCCATGGTTAATCCTTATTAAAAAAAAACCTAACAGTGGCCCTGTAGCGAGACAACAATCCAAAGCATAAAGCAAAAAGCTTTCATTTGGTTGTTGTGTTTGGACTCAGCTGTTAGGTAATTAATGGTATATAGAGGTATATTTTATATATATATTAATGGTATATTAATGGTATATATTAATGGTATATTAATGGTATATAGAGGATTAGCAGACAATACATAAAGAGTTTTTCGAATAAAATGCCACAGAGATGTACCTCACCTACACCTACATGTGCCTTTGCTTTTTAAAAAAAAAAAAAAAAAAAAAAGAAGATATTTGACAAGGGGTTCTTACCCATCTTCTCAGTCGCTTTGTAAATGCGAGTACGTTGACCCTTTGACAGTCATCGTACTTCACTGTGGTAAAACTTCTGATTGTGGCTGACTCTTAATCATCATTCTGTGGTCTCCTTTTTGTGACATTATGGACCCCTGAACAATTCGGAGCACATTTCCGACAACACAAGGCAAATTTGCCTCATGAGCACATAATCCAGTGTGTCGTCATGTCATGATTCACTAACTAGTCCTTGTAAATATTGTTTTTTTTTTTGTTTGCTTGTTTTTACCATTAGTCGTGCCCTCGCCAGCGAAGCACAGAGCAAAAATGGACGACATTGTGGTGGTCGCTCAAGGAACGCAGTCGTTACGGAACATCCACAACGACCCTGATGTCATCAAGCTTCAGGAGATTCCCACGTTTCAACCTCTGCTGAAGGGTAAGAGTGTTCGACTGCAGCCACACTGTTTCACCACCGATCTGTCCGTCCTACAAAAAAAAAAGATTCCATCCATGCCATCTAGTACCCTTAATTGTTCTTCAGTTTGTTCCTCTTTAAGAACCCGACAATTGCCATGTCTGAATTCGAGCACTATTTAGAATACATCACGCCCAGAAGTCTTTTATTCCACATATACCACAGTAAATGATCAACAATTAAATTTATTTTTCATTAAAAATTAAAAAGACGTACATTTATAGTTTTTATTTAAAATTATAGTAAGATCTCACTATAAAGAGCTATAGTAAGTTATAAAGAGTTGTTCCCTTACTTATCGCTGACACTGGAGACTCCTTCCATCAATAAACAAAACCTCACACACACAAGTCCTTGGGTGAGCTGTTACAATAGAAATGATAACATATTAGAACGAGCTCATTAAAGTGCACTTATTATGGTTTTCCAAATATTACCTTTCATGTAGTGTGTTATAGAGCTGTTTGTGAATGTAAAAAGTCTGCAAAGTTTCAAAAAGCAAAGTGCACGACAAATGGAGCTATTGACTCCCAAAAGAAGGAACCGATTCTGAACAGCTGAACCGAGATTTCAGTAATTCCACACTTACTTCCTGTTCTAATCTATGTAGGTTTGTAACAAAAACCCCGCCTCTGGTCTCCATTGGCTGCTCGCAATCAACGTGCACCCCAGTGTTTGACCCGCCCTCAAACACTACAGTTGAGGTTGCTTCCTAAAAGAGTTCGGTTTCTGTCTAGAAGACGTTGTTTTTTGCGCTGCAAAAGCAATACCACTTTATATGGACTTCCAAAGGATGAGGATGTGAAGCGTCAGTGGTTAGAATTCATTTTAAAATGATACCACAGCAGTTTTACAACAACTCCGACCTTCGTTTGTGTTCCCGTCATTTCACTAACGGCTGCTTCTCAAATCTAGCTGAAGTCAGCGGTGGATTTGTGAAACAGTTATTCATTAAAGATAATTATTTATGTATATATTTTCTACCAAGTGTTCCAAATACATAGTTTTGGGTTGTATACATGTACAACCAGTGCACAGCTGTTAGCCTGTTAGCTGTTAGCCTCTGCTAACCGGCTAACTCACGTTATTGTCAAAAAACTACATATAAACTTACCACTGAGAAACGTCCTGTTCTCGTCGTGCTTGCGATGGTGGTTTGGGTTGATCTGATGTATCACTATCGGACTCAAATTGATACGGGAAAACCGACGACATTATTACTGAGCTGAAACTCGGATATGGTAGTGGGCGTTTCCTTTCCTATACGTGCTGTAAGAGGTAGACCAATCACAACACGTGTTCTCTTCAGACATGAATCGATGCCTGTCTGTCTCTCACTCGCTCACTCTCTGTCTCCATCCCTATCTCTCGCTCTCTCTCTCACTCTCTTTCTCTGTCTCACTCTCTCTCTCTCTCTCACTCTCTCACTCTTTCTCACTCCCTCTCTCTTGGGTTTAGGCGTCCTGAGCGGACAGACATCCCCCAGCACGGTGTCTGTGGAGAAGCTGGACTCTGTGCAAGTGCTGCAGTTGTGTGTGCGCTACCAGGACCACCTGCATCAGTGTGCCGAGGCCGTGGCCTTCGACCAGAACGCTCTCGTCAAGAGGATCAAAGAGGTTCGTCAAAATATACAGATGTGACCACAATCGTTCCCTCGCCACCCTCTCTCTCTCTCTGTCTCTTTCTGTGTGTCTGTGTGTGTGTCGGTCTGTCGGTCGGCGTGTCAGCCTGTCGGCGTATCTGTCTGTGTGTCAGTCTGTCTGTCTGTCGGTGTGTGTGTCTGTCGGTGTGTGTGTCTGTCGGTGTGTGTGTGTCAGTGTGTGTGTCTGTCGATGTGTTGTTGTGTTGTTGTGTGTGTCGATGTGTCGCTGTGTCTGTTGGTGTGTCGGTGTTGGGCACGAGGGAGAACTCGGGGAGTGTGGATTGAAATTTTGTAAAATATATTTCACGTAAGTGTTTGAATTTGTTACTCAGTTAGAAAGTGCAGCTCTGTTTCCACTGGGTTGCCGTGTGCACTCTCTCTGCTCTGTAGGGAGCCATGATCGGTCATAGCGGCCTGTCTCTGGCCAGTGTTTGTGTGTGTGTGTGTGTGTGTGTGTGTGTGTGTGTGTGTTTGTGTGAGTGAGAGAGTCTGTAGTTTGTCAGCGTGGTTCTGTGTCGGTGTTCAGTCACTGTGCTCAGGTAGTCAGTTACAATGTACTGTCGATTCAGGGGCAGACAGCACTGCATTTTACTTTCTGCTTGTGATTGTGTGTTCCAGTGTGTGATGTAGTTTTGTCTCTGTAGAGTTATAATTTGGTGAGGTCTGATTGGTCTTGAGTCCAGCTGCTCCTGCTGTAGACCCGTGTTAGTGTGTGTTAGTGAGCTGAGGTTCAGGACCAGCCGGATGAGGAGACTCTTCTCTTGGCTCGGCTCTTGGCATCGCAAGTCTTTGTAGTGGCAGGTCTGGAGGTCACTGTGTTTAAGGTGGAGCCAGTATTTAATGGATCTTTTCTGAATTTTGCGCAGTAGAGGGAATCGGCCTAATTCGGCTCTGCAGCCATTGTTTATAGTGTTTAGGTGTACTTGTAGGATTTGCAGAATTGTGTGTGCATAGCTTCAGCAGGATTTTTGTCCCACTGTGTAAAGTTTTGGTTTGTGACTGGCCACCAGACCACAGAACCATACAGCAGAATTGGTTCAATTACTGATTCATATATTTATTTATATTTTTATATTTTATGGCAATTGGCAGATGCCCTTATCCAGAGCGACTTACATTTATACAACTGAGCAATTGAGGGTTGAGGGCCTTGCCCAAGGGACCGACAGTCTCTCTCTCTTTCTCTCTCTCTCAATTTCTATTTCTGTTTCTGCCTGTCTCTCTCTCTGTCTCTTTCTTTCTGCCTCGCTCTCTCTCACTCACTCTTTCTGTCCGTCTCTCCCTCACTCTGTCTTTCTGCCTTTCTTTCTCACACTCTCTTTCTGTCTCTCACTCTCTCCTTCTGTCTCACTCTTTCTGCCTATCTCTCTCTCCCTGTCTCGCTTTCTGTTTGTCTCTTGCTCTCTCTGTCTCCCTCTCTTTCTGTCTGTCTCTGTCTTTCTCTATCTGTCTCTCAATTTCTGAATCTCACTCTCTCTCTCTCTGCCTCTCTCTCTGTGTCTGTTTTTTTGTTTTATTTCCAGTATGTCTTTCTCGCTCTCTCTCTTTGTCTTTCTATATCTGTCACTCTTTCTTTCTCTCTGTTACTATCGAAGCTACTATAGAAACAGTAACATATCAGAACGAGTGCAGTAATACAAACCTGTCATTAGGTTACAGCTGGAGCTGCTGTCTGAGTCGTGCTGTTATACAAAAATAATAACACACACCATATGACCAATCAGATTTGAGTATTCAACAGTTCTGATTTTAATGCTTAAGGACACTGTTTGTTTCTGTGTGTGCGTGCGTGCTGTATTTCAGATGGACCTGTCGGTGGAGGCGCTCTTCAGCATCATGCAGGACAGGCAGAAACGCTACGCCAAATATGCCGAGCAGATCCAGAAGGTGAACGAGATGTCCATGATCCTGCGGCGGATTCAGATGGGCATTGACCAGACCATGCCTCTGATGGAACGCCTCAACAACCTGCTGCCCGAGAGCGAACGCCTCGAGCCATTCAGCATGAAACCTGACGCAGAGCTCAAGTAGACGGCCGCTGGTGTGCTGGAGACCCTGTTAGAGACTGAAAGGTCACACTGCTACATGCTGAATGACAAAATCCTCCTGTGTAAATACAAAGCATTAACTTTCCAGATATAATTTTGGAGCTTCAGAGCGTCTCTAAAAGTCATATGATATTTTGCACTCACAGGTTTGGATCTGATATTACTCATGCACAACTGTCACGTTTTACACGTTTTACACGCTCAGTGTTTGTGAACACAAAAATGATGCTTTCTTCTCTGCAGCTTGCGACGTCTTAAAGCAAAGTGAACCGTGCTACTGACTGCTTTTCAGAATCCACTGAACCAGTAATTATTGATCTGATGGTGAGATCATGAACAGATAACTGAGACTGAGATGAACATATCTGTGGAAAATTAAAGGACAATTTCATGTTTGTGTTTAAAACTCTCCATGTATCGGTGTCAGTTCCTACTGCTAAAAATATTTACACAAATCACATAATGAGTTTACTATAAAAACACTTCCCCCTTTACTAAATCCTTTTTCTTAACTGAATCACTCCTTTTACTTAATGAATTACTTTTATCCTTACTGAATCACTTTTTTCCTTACTGAATCACTTTTTTACTTGCTGAATCACTTTATCCTTACTGAATCACTTTTATCCTAACTAAATCACTTTTTTCCTTACCAAATCACTTTATACTGAATAACTTTGTCTTTATTGAATCACTTTTTCCTTAATGAATTAGTTCTATCCTTACTGAATCACTATTTCCTAACTAAACTACTTTTTTCCTTACCAAATCATTTTTTTTACTTACTGAATCCCCTTTTCTCCTTATAAAATAATATTTTTCCTTTCCTTTCCTTTTTTAAATTTTTTTTTAAAGATACCGAATGTAATTAAGGGAACCAACAAGCAAAAAAAACAACAACCCAGGTTCAATGGACAGGAAATCCATACAAACAAGCTCTAGGGGCCTGGTAACCTTGATGTTGACCAGAGGGCAGATTTCTCAGGCAAAGCCTTCCGTTGAACACATCTATTCCAGGTCTTCACTTTTTTCTCAACATCTGCCGCCACCTTAGGCCAATAGAACCTGGAATGTACAAGATTAATGGTTCGTTCAACACCATGTGTCCCATACGGTCATGTAGACTCTCCAACACCACAGGGCGCAACCTCTCAGGTAACACCAGCTGGAATGTGGGATGTTCATTGTCTTGGCGTCTTCTGAACAAAAGTTTGTCTCGCAATTCCAGTCTATTCCACTCTCTTAACAGCAATGGTAGTTCGGGGAGTTCCATTCTAACAGATGGGCATGGCTTCTCACCCGTCTCCAACTGGACAATCACTTCACGAATGGCTAGGTCTAAGGAAGGTAGATCTCAAGGAAGAAGGTTGGTGACCACTGCTGTAGGAGGAGTTTAGGTTGTAAGCATCACATCCTGCTCCTCATTGGTGGCGCTATGACACGGAATATCACAAGGAATCGCTTTGAAGTTAACTGATAATGCATAACTCTGATGAAGCGGCTTTAAAATGAACTATTTAAAAGTTTGATACCTGTCAAAGTGTGCAAAATAGAAAAAAAGGCAGAGAAAAAGGATGCTTGTCTTAAGGAGAACCAAATGTCTACCAAATTTGGTGCATGTAGATAAAACTTGCTGCTTATATTTAAGCGAAATTCACACTCTTAATGCTTTGACCCTAATAAAGCCATATATGACCCAGAAAATATGTAAATAATATGCAGTATATTCGTATTTATTAAATAATAAACAAAACCGCCATCCAGGATTCTGACCAAAAGAATTCATTTTAAGATCTTTTTCTTCAAAGGATTAACGTGTAACAGAGAATATGAGGAAAAAATCAAGAAATTAGTTGAAATTCACAGAGTTAAGGGAACGATCTTTGCCCTACCTTAAGACGTGGCAGGTCTTTGTTAGCCTGCTCTAACTGAAAGCGCAGCTCCAGGTTCTCGCTGGAGAGCTTGAGGTTCTCTTTCTGTAACTCATGCTCCCTCTGTGTCGGTGTCCCTGCTGAGCCCCGGCCAGATGTCTGTGCAGAGAATGACATTTCTAAAAGCCATGCGATGAAATACGGTGGACAGGTAACACTACCCGAGTGAGGTATGGCAAAAATATACGTTTGCTAAAGGGGGGCCAAGCACTGAAAAACGAACACAAGCGGGAAGCCTATGGAGGTATGATGCCGACTGTGCTATCTTTCTCGATGGGACACGCTAGGGTCAAGTACCTCGTCTCTCCTCACTGCTTCTTTAGATGTTTCTCCATCCTCCAAAGCACTACATTCTTGCTGCTCAGTCATATGAACGTGCGCTTCAGATTCATGTGATTGTGAAGCTCCTGTCTGGCTTTTGTGAGATCTTTCTGTCAGCGCTGTTTTTCCCACTGGTGCCTCGTTTCGTTGCTCCCTATCGCCCTGATCTTCCTCCTCACATTGCAACACGTGTTCTTGCTCTTTTAGTTCCTCACATTCTTTGGAGGTGAACCGGGTTCCGTCTAGCTTTTCTAGTTCTGTCTGAGAACATACAGACATCGTTTTTCTGATTTCTACCTCCCCTTCACGAAGCTCGTCCTTTTCTCATACCAGAAAAGGCTTGCTTCCTAAATCTAAATCTTGACCAGGAATCAACATAGCTTCCATTTCTTCATGTCCACCTTTTTCATATACGTTATTCGCTTCAGTACAAGGTCCAGCCATGATCTCCTCGTGTTCTCCACGTTGATGGGGGTTTTGGTCTTTGCTTAATGAGGAAGACTGCATTTTTTTCTTTATTGTCATTTGTGACCTCAAAGGTCATAGAGCGATGGGCTTTAGGGGATAAACTGGACTGGGCAGAAGAAATCCTGCTTTTATCCTTGTAAGCAAATGGAGGGAAGATGAAAATGGTGATGATGGAGAAAAACAGTTCAAGCAAGAAACGCTAATGTAGATCAGTGGCTCTCAGAATGGAGTCCGGTGTGGTGCTGGCTCAAATTTTGCCTATTAGCTGAAAACACTTAACATAGAAACAGATACTCACATATTCAATTGGAGCAAGAAAAATAAGACACCAGCCGTGAGTGAGAAGAAGCAAGTGTCCAGGTTTATTCGTTCCGTTCCACCACACGAGATCCACACAGTTTGAGAAGCCCCAAAATGCGATCTAAAAAAACAGAGCTGAAGCTTTTCTATTTATACAGTTTTCTTAGGGTCAGGATGACCCAGACATCAATATTTTTAGAGTTAGCTATCCCAGAACACCATTACGTACATCAGTTGGCACTGTTGAGCGACCCTTATCACGCTGGTGCAGTTCCGGCTCCAAAATATATTTTGTCTTGGTTCACTCTTTAAAAATAACTTGACCTTGTCTTTGTCGCTTCCTGACTGGATTTTCGTTGAGAACGGACACTTTCAAACACACCATCTCTACATTATGAGTAAATTTTATGTTTGTTCTACATTTCTTTTTTTGTTTTTTTGTTTTCCATGAAACAGATTAATTTCTGTTTTCTGCATACACATCAGGCCTGTGTGTGTGTGTGTGTGTGTGTATGTCTTAGTTGACCTTCTGCCTGCGTGCAGACGTACGCCACCTACGCTCTGAGACCTGCTGACTCCTGGCTGGCTCGCCACTTAATCAAATACATGTGTTGTTATCCCCCTGCGTCTTGCTTATCTGTGTGTTGTGTCTTAGGTGAACATCCGTTCATACAGTCCACTAGCCCAGTGAATTCTCAATAAGATTACATATTACTCATACTAGGTCTCCCTCGTGTTTATTTCATGTATATTTTATATACAACAGTGGTCTGTGATTTTAAAAGTTTTCTTACAGTGGTGTGTCCAACAATTATCAGAGTTATTATATTAGACTATGGAGTTATTCAGAATGGAATTAAAACGGTTTAATCTAACCATAATAACAAAAAAAATCAGTGGATTGTATGGTACATATATAAATAAACAGTTGTAATATTTCAGCAGCTGGATTATGTTCATAAAGAAAACTCTGTTATGAAAGTGTGCAAAATTTGAGAATCTTTGACACAAATAATTAATGAGAAGCGCATAGGATTCATTTTGTTCCCTTATCGAATCACTTTTTCCCAACTGAATCACTTTTTCTTTCCCCCTCACCGAATAATTTTTCACCTTACTGAATCCCCTTTTCTCCTTATTAAATAATATTTTTTCCTTTCCAAAATCACTGTTTGTTCTTACTGAATCACTCCTTCCCCTACTGAATCACTCCCCCTACTGAATCACTTCTCCCCTGACTGAATTCCTGTGCTTCCTGGGGTGAGGTGAGTTGTGGGTCGGAGCAGTTAGCTCTCCGCTTCAGCAGATGGCAGCAGAGAGTCCGGCTTTCTCACTCAGCTCAGTGCAGAGGAACAGCTGTCTCTGCAGATGCGTTAATGTTATTTTAAACAGTTAAAATAGCGGAACGCTCTGTGGAGGGAAGAAACTAAGTGGAGCAGGAGTTTGAGTAAGAGCCATGAGGCGCCTCGGCTCCGTGCAGCAGAAAATCCCCTGTGTTTTTCTCACTGAGGTGAAAGAGGAAGCGTCCAGAAAGCGGGACGGACAGGTGAGGAGGCACGAGCGCGGGCCTCGTTCCAAACCGCGCACTAGTCTTCTCGATAGTATCTTAAAGTAGCGCGCTATTAGACCACTGCTATAGACATCATGTAGTGTGGTGTGTGCGGTTTGGGACGCAGCCACGTCGTGATCATTCTGTTTGTATTATGAACGTCCTGTGGGGAGATGTATTCTCTGCTCATAACCTACCATGAAACCTACTACACCAAGTAGAGGCGAGCTAATTTGATAAACTGAATATTCTGTTTGTGTAACTGGTTACATTTTATTATGTTAATGTCATCATGCTGTTTAGCTTGCTATGTAATAAGTGCACAAAGTGTACAACAATATATAGTGGTAACCTGAAACGGTAGCTATGTAAAACGTATTGGAGTTTTCTTTTCTTAATTCTGAAGATAAACTGCCATAACTAGTTCTGAATAGACTCTACAATATGGCCACAACTCAGACGTTAGTTCCATATCTCTCGTTGCCAAGCTAGCACATCTCAGCATTATGCTGAGCCTTATGTTTGTAAAATCACTTAGTTGTCCTTAGCCCAAATGTAGTGTAAAGGAACGAAATGCTGTGCCTTTCCTCACTTTCACTCGCATTTATAACAGTCTGTCACAACGTGAGGGTTCACAACGAACTCTGCGGGAGGATATGCAAGTGAATGTAACGTTAATGGTCAAAAACTGGAACTGACGTTAGCCTAGCCCAGGGGTTCCTAAACTTTTCCAGGGCAAGGCCGCCCAAATGCCATTAAAATTTGACCGAGGCCCCCCTTTTGCAAGATGTCTTTAAAACACATTAAAAATACAGACTTCTGAATATATCCCTTTTTTATTATTAATAATTACATCATTAGGAATTGATTGTGTGTGTGTGTGGTTGTCTGAGAGTGAGAGAGAAAATACATTTATTTTTCACATCAAATTGTTGAGGCCCCCTGGCGGCCCCCACTTTGAAAACCACTGGCCTAGCCTACTTCGTGGGTGTGCAAATATCAAACGCTAATTGACGTTCTTAAGAACAAACCAAGCCATGGTATGATGCCTTCTATACTAAGCTAAGGTTACCTATTATTTAGGTATCTAGTTACTGTCTGGAAAAAAGCTCGTATGTTCTGCTGCACCTTTCTACGCTCGGCTGCTGTCTCCATTTCTTACAGACTGAGCTACTAAAATATCAACAAATGTCAACAAACTTGCGCTGACTCTGGGCGCAACCAAGTGTACAATTGTAGGGGGGGCACACACCGATTTTCCTGAACAAACAGAAATATATTAAAAAGGAATAGACATAAATAAATAGAATAGATGAAGAAAAAACATCCGTTGGCAGGGTTCATTAAAGGGGGACATATAGAAAGTATTTTCTACTGTATATTGGGGGGACAGATTGGAATTTCCTCAATATTGGCGGGGACACGACCCCCCCCCCCCCCCCCCCAAAGAATGCGTGGTTATGCCCATGATTCTGTCTTAATTATTCAAGCTGTTATTTGTTAATTGTTTTACTAACATCTTTCACCCTTTTTATCTTCACTGCTTTAAACATTTCTTCACAGATTAAAAAACAATCCTTATATGTATTGTTTATTGATTTATTAAGTTTATTCTTTGTCTAATCTAATTTTGGACATTATTATTATTATTATTATTAACAATAACGAGTAGTAGTAGTAATAGTTAAATATTATTATTTATATTATTTTATAGTATTATTGCTCCAATATCTAGAGACGGTTATGCCTTCTTTTTGCATCTTTTCTTAAAATTGTTCTTTGTTTTTTTTTGTAACTTTTTGTTTGTGGGAATTTCCCTCTGGGATCAATTTATCCATCCATCCAGCTTCCTTCCATCTATCTCCCAGTTCACCCATCCTTTCTCCTTCCATCAATCTATCCATCTTCTCTCCTTCCATCAATCCACCCATCTTCTCTCCTTCCACCAATTCCTCCAGCTTCCTTCCTTCCATCATTCATCTGTATTCCTTCCATTGTTCCTTCAATCTGTTTTCCTTCCATCTATCCTCCTTCCTTCCATCAATCTTCCTTCCTTCCACGTGATCAATTTATTCATACTCACTAGAGTGAACAAGTTACATCAGCCCTTACAGCAGTTTCATATTCATACCTCGGATTTCAGATCTAGAATATAATTTCTTGAATATTTTCAAATAAATACACCAGCAGCTGATGTTATAATAAAATTTAGGAATATAGGTGAAGATATAGAGCTGAAGTGTCGGTGTCTTCAAGAGCTCACAGATAGCTGAGAATAAATTCTAATCACAAAGCCCTTTCTAGCAAGCTGGACAAAGGCTTCACACTGTACACTTCATCAAACAGGCTACACAACTACAAGTGTAAGAAATTCCTATTTCATATCTAACACACTGTAAATAAATACAGAATAAAAATATACATTTAGGAATAACGGTTAGAGGAACATGAAGGACGGGTCAGGGTCTCGCTGTGTGGTTACGACTGAACAACGTGCTCATGAAGCTTTTACGTGACCTCACGTTTATGTGTTTAGAACTTTCAGGTGGTCGCCACGGATACGGTGAATCCTCTGGCTGTCAAGTCGGACATCCACTGTGCACTCGCCACAGAAAAGCTGGATGGCACGTGCTGCTACGTCACTCTGTACAGAGGTGCCGCACATCTGCATGCTGGATAGATGTTATTTCCTGTATCACAATCGGTTCTAATCATTTTATTTTTTTATGTCGAATATGAGGTTACAGGCTTGTTGTCAGGGTAACAAGTCCTACCACAGCTTCAAAAGTACACAAATTCAGAATCCTGTTAAACCCTTGACACACACGAAGATCATAGCTGAGGTTTGCTTTTCAAGTAACGCCAACTAATTGTTTCCATCTGTTCTTCAGGAGAACCCTACCTCTGGGCTCGCCTGGATCGGAAACCCACCAAGCAGGCGAACAAGAAGTTCAAGAAATATCAATACTTTCAAAAGACCTGTATAGGTAATATTTTTTTATTAAAACCTCCATCACTCAGCTTTATGTTAATAGTAGTAAAGTGTTAGGTTACAGGTTACAGTTCTGCTGTAAAGGACACGTGTTTTGTTTCCCGATTCCCAACTCTAGGTTTCACGTGGAATGTGGAAGAAGATTTCCGAACCGTACCTGAATCCTGGATTCCTGCACGTCGAGTTCAGTATGAGAGTGGTCATCCGGTACCTGATGTACACGGACATATCCCGGGTAAACAGCCCTGTACAAGACTAATGTTAACCCACCTCTGAAAGCAACATATAAATAACTGGTGACTTTAAAAAAAAAAATTTTTTTTTAATTTTTTTAAAGACACCGAATGTAATTAAGGGAACCAACAAGCAAAAAAAAACAACAACCCAAAAGTTGGCTGTGGAGTGTGTAGGGCTGAAAACATCCTCATAAAACTCTCTTGCTTGTTACTTAGAAATTCTGCGATTGTAAATGTTAAAGTAATCTTTAGCAAGGGACAAATCTCCTAAACACAAAGCACATGGAGCTAAATTAGGGGTGTCCAATCTTATCCGGAAGGGGCCGATATGGGTGCAGGTTTTCATTCCAACCAAGCAGAAGCCACACCTGATTCCACCGGTTTAATCAGTTGATCTTGGCTTTCAGTAGACTCAGGTGTGGCTTCTGCTCGGTTGGAATGAAAACTTGCACCCATAACTGGCCCTTTCCGGATAAGATCGGACACCCCTGATCTAAATAAACGGTTAGATTATTAGATATATGCATAACTAGTTTAAAAACATTGTGCGTCACATCCAGCATTTATTTATTTTTCTTCATTTCATCTATCCAAACCTCCACGACAAGCCATGGTGTTTCTGCAGAGCTACAGCTCTGTCCTTTTACAAAAAAAATAAAAATGTAGCAACCCAAAACACGCCGTGTGTTTGATTCATGTCCTGCAGGTGAGTCGATTCAGAGTTGAGTCTAGGGATGGGCGATATGGACTTAAAACTATATCATGAAATTTTCTGGTGTTTATTGCGATAACGATATCAGTGACGATATAAATATTAAATATAGTACCATGCACCACTGTTTTTGGCTACAAATGATAGCTGTGATCATGAGAGCCTCAAACACAAACATTGATTTAAAATAAAACTGATTTTCTGTAAGAAAACCAGTTCCTGATTGTAGAGGTAGCTCTTCGTTTAGTGGTAAACTCCTCCTCAGCTTCACGTCTGTCTTCTGCCGTACTTATCGCTCTGCACGTGAGCTGCGAATGGGTCGCACACCGTCGCTCACAGAAATACGTCATCAACTAGGCTTTATCGTTATTATTGTGGGGAGAATTTCTACCGGTATATTGATATCACCC
The DNA here is from genome assembly GCF_001660625.3 of Ictalurus punctatus. Lineage (NCBI taxonomy): Eukaryota > Metazoa > Chordata > Actinopteri > Siluriformes > Ictaluridae > Ictalurus > Ictalurus punctatus. The sequence goes on from NC_030423.2 coordinate 21,827,701, forward strand.
ATCCCTCGTTGAGTAGCACTCAGAAGTGGACGCTCTCCGAGTGTGATTTCTGAAACACTCGAATTTGGCATGAAAACACACGTAAAATAACAAGTTTCCAACTTTTCCAAGTGGCTGTGGCAGCGTGATGCAATAATTAAGTGCACATGATTCAGTTCATGGAAATGCTGATATGCAAATTAATGAAATTGTGGGTGGAGCTAAGAAACTGGTTCATGTGTTGCAGGTATATGGTTGTGTTCAACCACACGCCTATTTTAATATTATTCGTACGCAAATGCTGAGAACGTTTCTTAAGAACAAATTTCAAATTGAATGTCTACATGCATCTCTATCATTTTAGATTTAGTGGGCGGGGCTAATCTTGAGTGAAGCTTGTGTACACAACTTTAACCCTAATTGGCTAATTATACGATATTTTGAACTGAAATATGTTTGTGTTTTTTATTATTATGAAGGCTGGGTTCCAGTGGACAGTTCCAACCAGCAGTACTGCTGGCACGCGTCTGTGGTGGACTACGACGCCCGAGCCGCTCTTGTTCTGAGGCCGAACGGCGAGGATGAAGCTCTGCTGGAAATCGCCAGTGTTCCCCTGACAGAGCTGATGGAGCAAACGCTGGAGCTCATCGGGACCAACGTGAACGGAAACCCATATGGTGAATGTTACTGCTGCATCCTCTGTAACGTTATGAACTCCTTTTGATGCAAATTGTACATTTTTTGCGTAAGCATTAAGGCTGGGTAATATATGATATAATATCAAAATGGTGATCAACTCACACAGTACACTTTTCGGAAATATATTTCTGAGATGTATCTTTTTATACCATTAAAAATATATATTTTTTTAAACGGAGATTTTGATTTTAATATATTAGAACATTAAAAGCATTTGTTTTTGTTTGTCCTAAATTACAGTGTTGTATTGTATTGTATTTTCCCCTCGCAGAATCACTTTTTCGCTCCCAGAATCACTTTGTCCTCACTGAATTACTTCCCCCCCCCCCCCCCCCCCCCCCCCTCTGATGCAGGTCATGTGTCGTTATGATATTTTGGACAGATCGTCATACCCTAACAAGTGCGTCTGGATGGAAGATAAATTAAAATAAATATGAAGGAAAAAAGGTTTTGTAAGAAGTTGTAACTCTTATAATAAGCACCGGTTTAAATCTCAGGTTTGGGCAGTAAGAAGAATCCGCTCCACGTTCTGGTGCCGCATGGAATCCTGCGCATCCGCAACGCTCCTGCGGTGGAGTACCATCAGCTTCGCTCGTGGTTTCAGGAGAACGACGAGGGCCGTGTGGAGGGAATAGTGTGGCACTGTAACGACGGTGCTCTCGTCAAGGTAACGTCCTCGACCTCTCCGCCTCAGTCTCTCGTTTCTATAGTAACGACTCATTCGTTCACGGTGGACACCGCGCATAAACCTGTGCGTAATCATTGATATAAAGCATGCTGCTATTAGGAAAAGACTCAACTTCAGGGTGCTAACAGTAACTGAGCTTCATCACACCATCCTGTGGTTGATTATTGTCCTCTAACTGCATGTCGCAGAGAGTTTTATTCTGACAATATATCATTACTGTGAGTATTTCTACAGTCAACTCCGTTGTCACTCATGTTAACATTTCATTTTTTTTGTACAATTTTCAGTTATACAAAAATCTATTATTTCAGTACCTACACATCATATGATCTAATATTTGATCTCCTGATGAGGTGAGATATTACCCGTCTTTGCAGATTCATCGGCACCACTTGGGTCTGAAGTGGCCCGATGGCGATGCATTCTTAAACTCCCGGCCTGTGGTGGTTCACGTGGACCAATTCCCGTCAGACCCTGACGCTTCAGCGGACTCGTGGAAGAACCTGTTCGCCGCTCTGGCCGGCCTCACCGGATGCCGTTTCAGCTCCATCAGAGACGTCCAGCTCGAAGCCTGATCAGTTACACAACATTCCTCCTCCTCAACTGTTTCACCTCCGCTTTACAATGATGCTCATCTTTACTGACAGGACAAATCTAAGTAGTGGAATTCTGTACGGAACCTCTGCTTGTGTATGCCGTAAAGTAGCACTTGCAGTAATCATGGTAGTTTTACTACATGATTCTGATGACGAGCCTGAAATGGTGGGTTGAGTTGCTCTCGAATTGTAAGAGGGAGAATTGATGTAGATTTAATGTATTTAGCTAAAAGTGACTATGTAATATACTGTATATGCGCGACATGCATGAATGCGGTTATAATAAATCATGGAACTGAATTATTTATAAAATCTTGTTTTTGATACAATGGAACAATTTTGGGGCAGTGATGATGAGTGTAGCCACAAAAATATCACATTCTCTTCACAATCATGTTAAAACACTGTTCATAAATATACTTTATACACAAAAAATAATGGAACTATAAAAACACCACCGATGGTTTGGGTTTACCAGAGCCCGTGGAATCATTTACGACTCCCTCTTCTCTCCGTGTTAACTCAATGACCCCTCCGTCGGGATGTCCACTTCCACTCCGAAGCGCTCGGACAGTTTTTTCAGCTGCTCCTCCAGGATGATGTTCTTCTTCACCTCTACGTTGTAATTGAACTTGAGATCTTCGAGCTCCTCAAAGAACGTCGGGTCAAAGTTCGCCAGTTCTTTGGTCATCCTACTGACTTCGTCCTTAAGATATGAGTGAATCGTTACAGGAGGTGGTTGAGGTGATGAATGTACGGCCAACGAAATGAATTAAGAATGTGTGTACTTTATTAAAATCGTGAAAAATGGATTGAAAGATCTGAAAATAGAGCGATAAAATCAGGGCCATGATCTCGGCTACTGACAAAAGGTCTTAACGATACGTAATTCTGCGTTAACAAGCCGAAAAGCTCATCCTGTAAACATGTCTCTTTCCAAAAGCATGAAAAACCTTGTAAGTTACAGTTGCAATCAAAGTTATTCAACCCCCAATGCAAATCAGGTTTATTGTCAATTTACAGACTTTCAGCTGTTTGCAGTGAACAAAATCAAACAAATGCAATTGAAATAGTTCAACACACAGAATGCTTCAAGTGGTTTCCCCCAAATTCAACTGAAAATGCAACTTATAATGATTTCTCCTGTCTCAAAGTTATTCAACCCCCTGTATAGAATCCCTCACAACAGCACAAATAGGCAAAACAGATGTTGTCTCAAGCACTCCTGATGTGACTAATCAAGGGCTTCATTACTTGCACCAGGTGTGCTTGAGCTGGAACACATGAAATACCTGAATGGGGAAGAAAAAGGAATGGATACAAGCAGATTTCGGAGAAGACAGGTTGTGAAAAACCCTGCAGCAAGACTTGGTGGTAACAGGCACTGAGGTTACAGTGAGCACAGTAAGGCGTGTACTAACGCAGAAGGTTTCCATGCCAGAACTCCAAGATGTACACCACTACTGACGCAAAAGCATGAGAAAAGTCAGCTCAAAATCATATAAATAAGCCACAAAAGTTTTGGGATTCTGTTCTGTGGAGCGATGAAACAAAACAAACTCTTTGGCACGATGGATCAGCGGTATGTCTGGAGGAAGAAGAATGAAGAAAGAACACTCTGGCCAGTCAAGCATGGTGGTGGCTCGGTGATGCTCTGGGGCTGCTTTGCTTCCTCTGGCACTGGAAACCTGCAGCGTGTGGAAAGCAAGATGAAAAGGAGAAAATGCCATACCGTCTGTGAGGAAGCTGAAGCTTGGGCGTCATTGGACCTTCCAACAGGACAATGATCCCAAGCATACCTCAAATTCCACCAAGGCTTGGTTGCAGAAGTCCTGGAGGATTCTACGTTGCCATCACAGTCACCTGACTTGAACCCTATAGAAAATCTCTGGTGGGATTTGAAGAAGGCGGTTGCAGCACGAAAACCCAAGAATATTACTGAACTGGAGGCCATTGCTCATGAGGAATGGGCCAAGATTCCTCAGGAACGCTGCCAGAAGCTATGCATCTCATTTGCAGCAGGTCATGACAGCAAAAGAGTGCTCTTCTAAGTAAGATACTTTCCATGATGGGGTTGAATAATTTTGAGACTGGAGAAATCATTATAAGTTGTATTTTCAGTTGAATTTGAGGAAACCACTTGAAGCATTTGTTCTGTTAAACTATTTCAATTGCTTTTGTTTGATTTGTTCATTGCAAACAGCTGAAAGTCTGTACATTTTAATAGTAAAACGGATTTGCAATGGGGGTTGAATCATTTTAATTGCAACTGTATATATGCTCAATCTAAATATTCCCTTGCAGATAAATGCTGATGATCGAACAGTTAAAATACTCATAAAATAGTCTCCTGGAGATGATTTTTTAAAATGTGGAAATACCTGTAGCTGGCTCTTCTCAGCACTCGATGACTTTATTTGGGCCTGAAGTTCTTTGTATCCTAGACAGAAATCACACAGGAATTTGTCATATCGTTAGGAGAGCGTGATTATGAATCCTGACGATGACACGATCATGCATAGCTGGGAGTCTAAGAGAGCAAAACGCTGTGCTGTCTAGGTGGGAGGGGCATCTTTCCTGTCAATCACAGTGACACTAGGCAATCATGAGGTCATGTTTGCGGAAGAGGGTAGCTAGCGCTTTCCAGCGAGGGTGTTATGCTGCCCTGTGAGATTATACACATTAAGTACAAAATTTTTCATCCTCATATCAGGTGCATCCAGTCAGTTAGTTAAATATATATTTATAAATAATTACTATCATGACATCACAGTGTCCACGATATTTCACAAAAGCACATTGTGACATAATTCATCACAATATCGATATTATATGACCATATCACCCAAAGTCCCCCCCCCTCCAAGCGTGATGCATCAATACTGCTCAATATTACCTGGTCCGTCCATATGGGTTCCAAACTGCTCTTCATATTTCTGGATCCGCTCGAGAAGACGAAGCTTCTCCTTTTCCAGCTGGTGGTTTGCTAGACTGAATAACGAACGTCAATACTTAGTGAATTTTACAGGCATTTAAAATGAATGTTTATTGACGTGTACTTTAACTTTGCTGTTAGCTCGTATCATTAGAAGGTTGTGAGTTTAAACCTCAGCACTGCCTCATTTAAATGCATCTTCCAAATGAATAAATGTAGATACCTAACAGACTTAAACTCCTTAGCGAGCCCATCACTGGGAATATTTTTCAGGAGCTCTACCTAAAAAAAAAAAAAAAGTTGACAGATCAGTATGTGTACTTCTAAATCTAACACCAGGTCACGGTAACATTTATTTGAACACACTTGTTCATTCAGCTGTGCGACGGTTTGCCGCGTTGTTTGCTCTTTCTCACGGGATTCTGCGAGTTGCACTTTGAGCTCTGAGAGACTTGCGTCCTTCTTGGAGAGTTCATTCTCGAGCCCTTTCATTTTGTTTTCAAACAACCTGCAGGAAAATATTTCAGATGTCTGACCCCTCTTGATTCAGATTTGATTGATAACTGATCAGATGCAACTGAATATAATAGTCTTAAATCTTGTATATATTTTCCTTTAGTGTTATCTGAGTATTGTCGATTAAAAAAAAAAACACACTTAATAGCTAGTAGTTTTGTACCTCGTCACAACTTTAGATTTCCAGGTCTTGCTATCTGCTCCATCTATGGACGGACCCTTCGACTGAGCCAGTAGGAGCTTCTGGTTGGTCTCTTCGAGCTCCAGCTTCAGCTTTTCATTTCTTACTTCCAGACTGCTCTTCTCTACTCGCAGCTTCTCTATGGCCTCTGATTCCTGTATCAGAACATTTAACGCTCGGTAAATCCGTAGGTATAATCTCATTTAATATAAATGGGATGATTCAACTTCAGTACTTTTCTGTACATAAATGTGTGGTGGTCTGGGATAACCCATCGGATGCGGCAGCCAGATTCAAAAAGACAAAAGTTTTAATCAGGTTTTGGCCAAATGTGGTTTTTTTCCCCCCTTCTAACATGCTTTGAGAGCTCAACATTAACAAACCGTAAATAATTTTATTTACTTGATAATCTTGCATTGGCTGCTTTTTGAGATCTTCACTGCGGAACCTCAAGGAGTGTGAAGCTGGATCTGATCCAACTCCTCCTACAACATATCAAGCACACTTATCCAGACTGTAACACACTCCATCCCTGGACCTTTAGCTAGCCTCCACTGAGCTCTGTCCAGGTAGGAGGAGCTAAATTAGATCAGACTCCACCCCATGGAGTTTTTGTTTGGCGCCAGGAAGTACATGTATTTTTCTGCAAAGTTCATGCTGAGGTTAAGGGGTCTACTAAAACCTCGTTAGCTAACCATATGTTCACAATAGCAAGCGACAAACTGTTCATTCTCTATGTGCAACACGTGATAGCAAGCCGTGATATCAGTGACAGTGGCAAGTGACATATCCTGAAGAAAACCGTATAACCTTGGTTTCATCTTATCCTGTCATTAAATGTGTATAGAGACATGACGAAGACCAGAAGGAAGTTGCAGAGATCTTTTGTTCCTCTAGTACAGTTAGCTTGCAGAAGCTGAGCACTTGGCATGTAAATTAAACTTAAATAAACTTGTCTAGTGAGTTGTAGGCAGTATATTTGACAGTTTTTCATCAGAACTATGGAAAAAAATGAATGCTGGACAAGCCACGCCCACAAGCAACATCAGTACAACTCCAACTGATACGAGCGATTTGTCCCTTGCAAGTGTGAATGCAGGACAAGACTCAGTGAAATGTCCTCACATAGTGAATGTCACACATTTCAGTTCAGTTTGTAATCAGATACTGACTGTCAACATGTCTGCCATGATCCAGAATATCAGAATAAAATCTTTCTGTGCAACTTTCCTTGTATTTGTTGGAGACATGCAAAAGAGAACCACATTTCAGGCAGGTCTGTGTTTTACAGAATTAAATACTATAGTAATGTCACCATGTGAACTCTTTTTCCCAGACCACCACCACACCCAAAACTGTCTGAAACCTTTCTGATGTCCCTGCGCAGCCGCTCATTCTCCATCACAATTTTCTCCATTCCTTTAGCCTGCGACTCGAGTTTGGATGTCAGCTGATTCGGCTCTTTCGTCCTGTCGTATTCGGCCTGAGCGAAAACAAGACGAGCGTTGTGATTCACGAAAGAAACGAACACACGCACGAATGCAGGATGTGTGTTCTGGTGTGGCTGTATACAGGATAAACCTTGAGTTTCTCGTGCTCGTGCTGTAGAGCGGCGAGCTGCGCTTGGATCGCCGTCGCCGAGCTCTTTTTCAGGGTCTCGTTCTCTCGTTGCACCCGCTCCACCACCTTCTTCATTAGCGTGATGGTCTTCTCCAGTTCGGGGACAGTTTTTCCACTTCGTCCAGACTGCGCTGGCTATCAAGAGCAAGAAAACATAGAGGAACGACTGTACAGTGCATCCGGAAAGTATTCACAGCGCTTAAGTTTTTCCACATTTTATGTTATAGCCTTATTCCAAAAAGATTTAAATCCATTATTTTCCTCAAAATTCTACAGACAATACCCCATAATGACATCGTGAAAGAGGTTTGTTCAAAATTTTTGCAAATTTATTAAAAAAAAAAAAAAAAAAAAGCACATGTACATAAGTATTCACAGCCTTTGCTCAATACTTTGTTGAAGCACCTTTCACACCAATTACAGCCTCAAGTCTTTTTGAGAATGATGCTACAAGCTTGGCACACCTATTTTTGGGCAGTTTCTCCCATTCTTCTTTGCAAGACCTCTCAAACTCCATCAGGTTGTATGGGAGAGTGTCGGTGCACAGCCATTTTCAGATCTCTCCAGAGATGTTCAATCGGGTTCTAGTCTGGGCTCTGGCTGGGTCAGTCAAGGACATTCACAGAGTTGTCCTGTAGACACTCCTTTGTTATCTTGGCTGTGTGCTTAGGGTCGTTGTCCTGTTGGAAGATGAACCTTCACCCCAGTCTGAGGTCCAGAGCACTCTCGAGCAGGTTTTCATCAAGAATGTCTCTGTACATTGCTGCATTCATCTTTCCCTCGATCCTGACTATTCTCCCAGTTCCTGCTGCTGAAAAACACCCCCACAGCATGATGCTGCCACCACCATGCTTCACTGTAGGGATGATATTGGCCAGGTGATGAGTGGTGCCTGGTTTCCTCCAGACATGACGCTTGTCATTCAGGCCAAAGAGTTCAATCTTTGTCTTGGTCTGAGAGTCCTTCAGGTGCCTTTTGGCAAACTCCAGGCGAGCTTTTTGTGCCTTTTACTGTTGAGTGGCTTCTGTCTTTCCACTATACCATACAGGTCTGATTGGTGGAGTGCCGCAGAGATGGTTATTCTTCTGGAAGATTCTCCTCTCTCCACAGAGACACACTGGAGCTCTGTCAGAGTGACCATCGGGTTTTTGGTCACCTCCCCGACTAAGGCCCTCCTCCCACGATCGCTCAGTTTGGCCGGGCGGCCAGCTCTAGGAAGAGTCCTGCTGGTTCCAAACTTCTTCCATTTACGGATGATGGAGGCCACTGTGCTCATTGGGACCTTCAATGCTGCAGAAAAACATTCTGTACCCTTCCCCAGATCTGTGCCTCGATACAATCCTGTCTTGGAGGTCTACACACAATTCCTTGGACTTCATGGTTTGGTTTGTGCTCTGACATGCATTGTTAACTGTGGGACCTTATATAGACAGGCGTGTGCCTCTCCAAATCATGTCCAATCAACTGAATTTACCACAGGTGGACTCCAGTCAAGTTGTAGAAACATCCCAAGGATGATCAGTGGAAACAGGATGCACCTGAGCTCAATTTTGAGTGTCATGGCAAAGGCTGTGAATACTTATGTACATGTGTTTGTTTTTTTGTTTTTTTTAATTTTAATAAATTTGCAAAGATTTCAAACAAACATCTTTCATGTTGCATTATGGGGTATTGTTTGTAGAATTTTGAGGAAAATAATGGATTTAATCCATTTTGGAATAAGGCTGTAACATAACAAAATGTGGAAAAAGTGAAGCGCTGTGAATACTTTCCGGATGCACTTTATATCGCTGCTGTAGTGTAAGCGATACCAGGAACTACTTTTGTTTCGTGGATGTTCCACAACATTTAATGTAAAAACTGATCCTTCGCGACAATAACAGTAACTCTGCTTCATCACACCATACAGTACATGCCCTGCATGACCAGACATGCTTTATTCCATACTGATGACAAGCAGTGACATAAAATAAACACATATATTTATCACAATTATTAATCTAAATGTAACAGATATCCAAGAATGTAATGACCTACCCCACGGATATTACCCAGCTTCTTTTCCACCTCTGCTTTCTCCTTTTTCAGAGCATCACACATTTCTTTGAGGTCAGACACCTGAGCCTGTTGATAAATAACAGAGTCTTCAATGTGCCACATTTTATTTTTTATTTTTACTCCATCCAATGGCCACCAATTTTTTTTTTCAAAAAAATATCCACCTGAATTCTTTAAAGGCACCAGCAAGTTGAAATATAGCTGCAAGCAGCGATTGGTGGGCCCAAGCACCACGTGTGCAGCAATGTCTGTTGTTTCACCCACTTGTTGTATGGTACATTTATGTTACACTTCCTGTTTGAATGTCATGACATTAATTCACCTCCTCACCATGGCAACACAATTTAAGATATCAGCATTTCTTTTTATGACACAGCTTGATATAATTTTTTGCTTAACCCTCTAGTACAATGGTCACCAACCCTGTTCCTGGAGATCTACCGTCCTGAAGACTTTAGCTCCAACCATAATCGTGCCCACCTGACCATATAAAATCAGAAGAAGTTCTTCATCGACTAAAATAGGGTGTGTTCGATTTTGGTTGGAGATGAAACCTGCAGGAAGGTAGATCTCAAGGAAGAAGGTTGGTGACCACTGCTGTAGAAGGAGTTTAGGTTGTAAGCATCACGTCCTGCTGCTCGTTGGTGGCGCTATGACACGGAATATCACAAGGAATCTCTGTGAGGTTAACTGATAATGCATAACTCTGATGAAGCGGCTTTAAAATGAACTATTTAAAAGTTTGATACATGTCAAAGTGTGCAAAATAGAAAAAAAGGCAGAGAAAAAGGATGCTTGTCTTAAGGAGACAAAATTGTCTATCAAATTTGGAGCATGTAGATAAAACTTGATGCTTATATATATATATATATATATATATATATATATATATATAAAAAAGTAAAATTCACACTCTTAATGCTTTGACCCTAATGAAGCCATATATGACCCAGAAAATATGTAAATAATATGCAGTATATTCGTATTTATTAAATAATAAACAAAACCGCCATCCAGGATTCTGACCAAAAGAATTCATTTTAAGATCTTTTTCTTCAAAGGATTAACGTGTTACAGAGAATATGAGGAAGAAATCAAGAAATTAGTTGAAATTCACAGAGTTAAGGGAACGATCTTTGCCCTACCTTAAGACGTGGCAGGTCTTTGTTAGCCTGCTCTAACTGAAAGCGCAGCTCCAGGTTCTCGCTGGAGAGCTTGAGGTTCTCTTTCTGTAACTCATGCTCCCTCTGTGTCGGTGTCCCTGCTGAGCCCCGGCCAGATGTCTGTGCAGAGAATGACATTTCTAAAAGCCATGTGATAAAATACGGTGGACAGGTAACACTACCCGAGTGAGGTATGGCAAAAATATACGTTTGCTAAAGGGGGGCCAAGCACTGAAAAACGAACACAAGCGGGAAGCCTATGGAGGTATGATGCCGACTGTGCTATCTTTCTCGATGGGACACGCTAGGGTCAAGTACCTCGTCTCTCCTCACTGCTTCTTTAGAGGTTTCTCCATCCTCCAAAGCACTATGTTCTTGCTGCTCAGTCGTATGAACGTGCGCTTCAGATTCATGTGATTGTGAAGCTCCTGTCTGGCTTTTGTGAGATCTTTCTGTCAGCGCTGTTTTTCCCACTGGTGCCTCGTTTCGTTGCTCCCTATTGCCCTGATCTTCCTCCTCACATTGCAACACGTGTTCTTGCTCTTTTAGTTCGTCACATTCTTTAGAGGTGAACCGGGTTCCGTCTAGTTCTGTCTGAGAACATACAGACATTGTTTTTCTGATTTCTACCTCTCCTTCACGAAGCTCGTCCTTTTCTCGTACCAGTTCTTCAGAATCTTGACTTTTAGGCAACGTTTCATTTTCAGGCTTGCTTCCTAAATCTAAATCTTGACCAGGAATCAACATAGCTTCCATTTCTTCATGTCCACCTTTTTCATATACATTATTCGCTTCAGTACAAGGTCCAGCCATGATCTCATCGTGTTCTCCATGTTGATGGGGGCTTTGGTCTTTGCTTAATGAGGAAGACTGCGTTTTTTCGTCTTTATTGTCACTTGTGACCTCAAAGGTCGTAGAGCGATGGGCTTTAGGGGATAAACTGGACTGGGCAGAAGAAATCCTGCTTTTATCCTTGTAAGCAAATGGAAGGAAGATGAAAATGGTGATGATGGAGAAAAACAGTTCAAGCAAGAAACGCTAATGTAGATCAGTGGCTCTCAGAATGGAGTCCGGTGTGGTCTGTGATTTTAAAAGTTTTCTTACAGTGGTGTGTCCAACAATTATCAGAGTTATTATATTAGACTTTAATCTAAAAAGGTTTAATCTAACCATAATAACAAAAAATCAGTGGATTGCATGGTACATCAATAAACAAACAGTTGTAATATTTTAACAGCTGGATTATGTTCATAAAGAAAACTCTGTGTTGAGGGGGTGCAAAATTTCAGAACCTCTGTCACACATAATTAATGGGAAGCGCATAAGATTCATTTCTAATGAAAACAGTCAAAAGTGATAGATGAAGCCTTGTGATTATTTTATGGGTGCCATTACTAACGTGTGAGCCATTGCGGCAAAGAAACAAGGAGTGGATTCTTACCGATGGCCTGGATAGGGGCTCTTTTGCCAGCTGGCTTTCCAGAGAATGAAGTCTCTCCTCCAGGTAGCGGTTCCTGATGTTCATGTCCTCCATCGCAGCGTCCCGAGGTAAAGCCTGTTGCTGCCTGAACCACAGATGATAAATAAATAAATAAATAATGAAATAGGCACAATTTGGATAAATGACCTAAAACAATAGTAATTAGTAATTATATACGTACAATAACTAACAATGAAGCAGAGTTACTGTTAGATAAAAAAAAAAAAAAAAATTCAGGCATACTTGATGATCTCTATCTGTTGCTCCAGCTCACAGTTCCTCTTCCTCAGCTCCTCGATCTCTTTGTCAGCCTCGAGGGTGGCCCGTGTGCCCACCACCTGATCCACCGTCACGCCTCGACTCTTCAACTTCCTCTGCAGGCTCAGTTTCTCTTGCTCCAGCCTGCAGCACAGGATAAGGCAAAGATTTAGCGGTTGTGAAATCAAACCTCACATGAACCTTATTAAACCTTTATATTGTTGGATAAAGCCTGGAGTGTTGTGTATATGACCTTCCGTAGAGCTCCTTCAGGGTGGTCAGTTGCTTGGAAAGGGATTCCGTCTCTTTCTCCTTGTCTTTTAAAAGACTTCGGACTTTCTCCATCCTCGCCTGCCACTTCTTACCCTCTTCCCACCTCACCAGTTCTTCTTTATTAGACTGCATAGCCAGGAAAAAAACAAACAAAAAAAAAACAACCTGAGGTGTTCTCTCCAACTTCTGGACCATTCTATATACCATGAATGTTTTTTTCTTAAATCCTTATAACAACATAAAACATTACCAAATCCACGGTTATACACTTTCTGCTGTTAAAAATCCATGTATTACGCGGATCTTTGTTCATGTTGATTGTCTGCCGTACAAGTTGCTGCGTATGAGCTGTTACTATAGAAACGTTAATGTATTTGTGTTATAGCTGGATCTACTGTCCGAGCCGTGCTTTTATCCAAAAAATAATGACCAATCAGATTCGAGAATTCAACCGCGCTGTGGTGTAACACATGTCGTCCACGATCTGTTCCTAGATGGTGTTGACGCTCACTTCAGTCTGATTCATGATTCATGATGAGTCTGATTCATCTCCACGCTCACCTTGTCATCCCTCACCGCCATTTTTTTCTCCGCTGGCTCTGACGCATTCTTCCTGTCCAGTTCTGACTCCAGTCTGCGGATCTTATTGTGTAAAGCCTCTACTGAGGGGACTTCAGTATGACCCTACAACACACACACACAATTGCTATCTTTGACCTTTCTGAAGTGAAGTGACATAACTTTACATATATGACACACCGACACTCGATTGCCTTCGGTCATCTACGAGAAAATGTAATTGGATTCATTTTAAAATACAAATCAATCTTATAAGGAGATATATCCTAATTTCTTTACCAGAAGCCATGAAGGAGCCAAAATATCTAGAGAAAAGTCTCCATTACAGTCTTTGTGCTTGTGTTACGTAAGAAACGACTGATTTTGAATATTAGCTGATTATTACGAGTACACAGGACTTTCTATTAGTCTGAATTAGCACTGGGATACAGAACGTACAATATTGATATCATGATAAATTAAGCCACAGTATGCTTTTCTGAGATGTCATGATATCTTTTTATAAAGGTTATTATTAAAAAAATGTATTCACTTATGAACTGACTGGAAGATGCTGATGTGGTGTTAAAAAGTTTCAGATCTTTTCCTTCTTTTTAGTGTTTACTTTTTTCTATCAATTAAAATGGTTAACAGTTAAAACAAAAATTGCATTACTGGCAGTTAGCAGGCAAAGTGATATCGTGATGCATATTGTGTATCGTGATCATAATCATGATGTGATATTTTGTTCATATCACCCCAATCCTGGTCTGAATAGGACACTGAAGGATTACTATATACTTTGATTACGGAGTATAAAAATTATTACACAGTATTTGTAGTGTAGAATGAGAACAGTGCCCCCTAGTGGTGCTCCTCAGATGTTGCACAGTGTCTCGGTATGAACCCTGACTCCAGGCTGGAACTTTACACGTGAGACGGCAGACTGTGTGTATGTACCTGCAGGCCGCTGCTGAGTCTCTTCACTTTCTGCTTCAACTCGTCCAGCTGTTCTTCCAGATTGTCTCTCTCGCTCTGAAGTCTGCTCTGGATCTTCTGGCTCCTCTGTAGCTCGCGGCTCAGGCTCTCTACCTCCTCCTTCAGAGAGATCTGTCGGGTTTTCCCTGCTTTCACGCTCTCCTTCCAGCTCTGCAGCTCATCGTTCAACTCCTTTACACGAGCCTGAAATGCCAACACACACACACACACACACACACAGAATAACTTATAACACCAAAGTGCTTTTGCAGAAACCAAAATATGCTGAAGATTATTATTGTTACTCCAATTAACATTAGCACTATTTTATGTTTATTATTCATTAAGTCTATGTACATTTGTAATAACTTGTTTTCTTTCATTTACTGTTTCTCTAAATTTTTTATCTTGTTTTTTGGTCCTAATGTGAATCTTCTCTAAGACATTTTAGATATCATAAGTCTTTTTTTTTTTAGAAAAAAAAAAGGATTTTTTAATTATTTAAAAAAATACAAACTGTTTGGATGAGACCGAAGTGGTGTTAAAATGTTATTTATAAATATAAAAATAATTATTTTGTAGATATTACAGAACGCATCATCGAACAGTGTTTTAAATGCTGGGAAACTGTTAGTAATGCTATATTTCGTTATACTTATTGTGTATCGCAGAACTATACAAGACAGTAAAAGTTTATGAAATAGTTTGTATTTTATCAAATACCAGATATAGATAACGGTAGTTATCAAAAATTCTTTAAAAAAAATCTTTAATCTTATATTTAGGTTTAGTTTATAAATAAAACTAAATCTTTAAAAAAAATGTCAACTGAAATAATTTAGAATAAAAATAAATGGAAATGTAATATAATTTAGAATAATTCATAAAATAATTTAGACATTTTTAATTAAATAATTTAGTAAAAATGACTGTTACTAATTATTTCTAAAATGACTGAGGAAAAAAAAAATCAATAGTTTGTTAACATAATTTGTTTGTTTGTTTACATAAGCCATTAAAAAAAAAATCACTATATAATCTTACTTATATACTGTATATCATATAAAGTATAATGGTTTTGTGGTCCCTGTTTGGAGCAAAACACCATTTTGGATTCAGGCACAGAAAAGCGTTATATTTGATAAAACATGATTTGGAAGAAAAAAAAAGACAAAAAAAAAAAAAACAAGACTTCGTTTAGGCCGTGGGTTTTTATTAAAATTAACTCACTGCGTTTCATGACTAAACAGAAGCTTCATAAAGGTGGACAGTATTAGTTAAGAAGAGCAGTACTAGTTCAGCAATATTCATTGTTTCAAAATATTCCACGGTTCCAACAGTTTGCTGGTTGGTTAGTGGATTTTTGTAGAACATTATTGACACCCTTTCTAGTGAGGTGCAGTGTGTGTGTTCATTTATCTCTCCCTAGAGACTAAAATAACTCCAAAAACCTTTATTCTGTCGATTTAACTAAAATAAAACTAATATAATAAGTGTTTACTCTTTTATATGCTAATACAGTGCCCTCTACTAATATTGGCACCCTTGGTAAATATGAGCAAAGAAGGCTGTGAAGAATTGTCTTTATTGTTTAACCTTTTGTTAAAAAAAAAAATAAATAAAAAAATAAAATACTCTGCGCTCATGGATATCATCCAAAAACAATTGTTTGATATCCATGAGAGCAGAGTATTTCTGTGAATTTTTTGAACAAAAGATCAAAAGGTTAAACAATAGAGACAATTTTTCACAGCTTGCTTTGCTCATATTTACCAAGGGTGCCAATATTAGTGGAGGGCACTGTAAATACACATGCGAGCACCTCTGCACCTCTCTATGTACACTTCCTGTCAGAGCTCTGACCTTGAGCTCTTTGGTTTGCTTGTCCACGATCTGCTGAACATTGAGTGCCTCCTCTTTCTGGGCCGCGTTCGCGATGATCTGTTGCTCAGCCTGGGACGTCATCTGCGCCCGAAACTCGAGCATGGCTTTACTGAGGGCCTGCATGCCGAACAAAAAGATCAGACGCCAGCACACAGCTAGTGATTTCCTCTTTACCACATGCTGTGTAGCGAAGGAGCCAAATGCTGTCAAACATAAAACTCTTTTAAACCTAAAAACACAACAATAACATTAGCTTTTCTCAGGAGAGGAAATCGATACAAGTGCTTTCTGGAATATTCATTCGGTCACCTTCAGCTGCTTCTCTTTGAGGGCCAGCTGGGCCTTCAGGCGCTCAACCAGATTCTTCATGGTGTTGCTTGGCGAGCGAACGTTGGCCTCTTTTTGTGCCTCCAGCTCGGTGCTGAGGTACTGCAGCTCTTTCTCCATCTGGGACAGCTGGGATCTCAGATCCTCCGATTCCTTAGACATGGCCTTTATCTGACACGTGTGCCTTTCCTCCAGTCTGGAAAGCAGAGCAAGGAGGAAATCAGCAGGGTTTCTGACACAACAACAGATTCCTGCTTCACTTCTCGTCAAATCCAAATCGTATAAACCTCTAAAGCAGGGGTCCTACCACATCACCACTGATTTATCACACACAAGGCCCGCAGATCAGGACCGGACCAATAGATGGTCAAATCTGGCCCGAGAAAGGAATTCAGAACCTGTGGAACCTAAATTAAATCTAAATTAAAATCTGACGGGAATTGGATCGAAAGATTAAAAAAAGGGCTCTCTGTTAATCCACTAGAGGGCAACATAGAGCAATAATCTCAGGGCCATGAACTCAGCTACTGACTAAATTAAGGATGTAAGCGAATTCGAATACATTCTTCAGACCGAACTGTTGTAAATTAATACAAAGATGAATACAGATGTGAACAGTAGGTGTGGAATTCATAGAGAGCTTCCCAGATTGCTTTTTGCAGAACATCTGGTTCAGATTCGAGACTTCGATCTCACAGGACACAACAACAAAAAAAACTGCACGAGTGGGAGTATTATACTAAGCATACGAGAGTGAAGATCACATGACAAAGACAACATTCATTCACGAACAAGAAGGGCACGATTACAAAAAAAAAGTTCCAGTCTAGACCACGCCCACTCCTGTTTAAAATCCAGATATAATTATGAATATTTGGAGCACTAAACAGATAGCCACAATAGATTAGGTGGGTGATCATGTCATTCTTCATTAGCAAGCTAGAAAATTCAAAAAAATAAATTTCCAGAATAAAAAGTGGACATGTGGAGTGTGGAGTTTTCCAAGAAAAATGGACTAGTTCCAAGATAAGCTGGTCAAAGCCCACATGGTGCTGAAAGACCGTTATGAGAGTCGTAGTGCTGAAAAATATGACGATGTGCAACTGAGAACAGGAAAAAAAATATATATTTTGCTTGCTACATTGAAGAAATATTGAAGAAATATTACGGACAATTTTTGTTTTGCTAATACACTGCAGTCTGTTCATCTGTTTGTGCATTCAGACTGTACCTTTCAAATAAATGAAGTACAGGTCTAAAGTCACACTAATATTCTGATTATTATCTCATCTTCGAAATAACCAGATGTGTTTTTGGGCATGGCACAGTATCAGTCAGACTTACTTGGCCGTTTGCGCCGCATGCTCTTTGGCCTGAAAAGCTGTGACGTGTCTCTGTCTCTCCAGCTCAGCGCTCAGCACCTTCAGCTTGTGCATTAGCGATGACAGAGACGTGTCCTGCTCCGTCACCATCTGCTCCATTTCAGCCAACCGTTCCATCTGCTTCGTGGTCGGGACGTCCAGTCTGGGTTTCTTCATCAGCTCCTACAGAACCCCAGATGTATGAACGGGTGATGAATACAAGTGTATATTTTATTGACTTGTTTATTATATTTATTTTTAATCTCGACTTGATTTTGGTTTGGTCATGGTAGGAGACGACAGAAACGAGCACCTTACTGGAGAAAATCTTTCTGTTAATTCTGACTGGATAGACGCTCTTTGGCCAAAAGTATGTGGACACCTGACCATCACACCCATACGTGTTTCTTCCCCAAAGTTTTGCCACAAAGTTTGGAGCAAACAATTGTATAGAATATCAATTTCCCTTCACTGGAACTAAGAGGCCCGAACCTGTTCCAGCATGACGACGCCCCTGTGAACAATGCGAGCTCCATGAACACATGGTGTGTTAAGTATGGAAGAAGGTGGAAGAACTCGAGTGTCCTGCACAGAGCCCTGACCTCAAACTCACTGAACATCTTTGGGATGAACTGGAGCCTCAACCTCACTAATGCTCTTGTAGCTGAATGAACACAAATCCCCACAGCCACGCCCCAAAATCTAGTGGAAAGCCTTCCCCAAAGAGTGGAGCTTATTATACCAGGGAAAGCGGGAATAAATCTGCATAATGCGATGTTCAACAAGCACATATGGGTGCGATGGTCAACAAATCCAATCTGAATAGTGCTTTATTTATTAAACTGACTAATAATAAGATTAATTGGACCAGGTAAACATGGTTTGATTTACACTTCCTTAGAGGCACAATAACCAGCTTGTCACGTTGTTCGGAATTTAGCTGCATCCTTAAGACGGACAGTGTGACCTCACCAGAGTCGTCTGTCTGAAGCGGTCCAGGGACAAGTCCATGTGAAGGTCCAGCTGTTGGTGCAGGTTCCTCACTTCCTCCTCGTGCTTTTTTACTGCTTCTTCCTGTTCCTGTTGGCCCACAGCAAAGCTAGCCTTTTATCAATGTGACAACAGCTACATTTTTAGAAATATCATCCAACTATTCAAATGATATGCACAGTAGGAGAAGTACACCACCATATTCACGTCAGGTTTTACTCTGGAAAGGAAACCAGTTACAAAATGTGTAGAGTAAGGAATACCACACTTGAGGGTGTGGTGTTTGAGAAAAATAATCAATGACTGAGAGGTGTTATAAAGTGGAATTACTGTTAACACCTGAAGATTGAATTGTTTTCCTATAACAGCATGTCCTGTAGTGTTATGTTCCTTTTATACCACTGCAGTTTGACAGAAATTACGTTCTGTACGTACCTGTCTCGCCCTGGCCAGAAGGTTCTGGTACTTCTTGAGGACCTCCTCTTTCTGGTCGAGGAGACACTGCAGGTTGCTGATGGTCTGTTGTGCGATCTTCACGGCATGCTGGCTGCTCGTGTCATCCTGCTTGCTCAAGTCGGCGAGGAGCCTTTCCCTGTCGGCGGTGGCAGGGAGACGGAGTCGGAGCTCGTTGATGACTCGATCCCGCGACAGGACGTTCTGCTCGGCCTGCCACAGCTCCGCCTCCTTCTCCTTCAGCTTCTGTTCGAGCACAGCAAACACAACACAACTCCTGACACTGAACCGTAGGCAATCAGATGGCAGAACAGTCGGGAGGCATTTATTTATATATTTTACGATTGTTAACTTTCTCTTTCTTTCTAACTTCTTTCGTTGACATGCTGGTCTGTTTTCCCTCTGGTTAACGGTTTCCTACAGTAAATCATCCCACAGTGTCGTTGGACTACCTGCTGATAACGGCGCAGTGGGATTTAACCTTTGCTTCATCTCTATCTAAAGAGAGCGATGCAGCGTCGCTTTAGTCCTTTAGTCTGTCCAGCTCTCTGATCTCATCATCTGTACGCTCCGCTCAAACAGATCAGCTTCCGAAAGCTTCAATTCTCATGCTAGAACTACCGTCAATGCTATCCCGCTTCTTATCTCATATACACTACCGGTCAAAAGTTTAGACACACTCATTCTTTATTTTTATTTTCCACTTTTTAGAATAATAATGCAGTCATCAAAACTCTGTAGTAACACAAATGGAACTATGGGAATTATGTTGTGATAAAAAATAATTTAATATATTAGCATCTCCATGTAGATGCCCTTTTTGCCTAGAATTTCCAGAAATGTATTCTTGGCATTTTCTCAACTGATTTCTTGAGGAATTTCCCTGAGATGCTTTTTAAACAGTATTAAAGGAGTTCACACCTACACAGGACTCTTATAGGCTGCTTTTCTGAACACTTCGCTCAGAGTTGTCCGTTTAAAAAAAAATTTTTTTGTAAATAAAATGTTAGTTCTTTAATGAAAGAAATGAATACATCAGCACAATGATATTTTTGTCTACAACACCGATTTCAAACATTTAATTATATACCTTCAGATCAAAAGGTTTTTAAGATCATGAGAAACTTTTGACCGATAGTGTGTATATCGCGAACTAGCTGGGTCTCTACTGTAACTCCGTGACATATAGTTGAATTGCATTCTGGGAATTTGACGTCGCAGGAAAATGGTGAGTGAGAACAGAAACTTTTGCTCTTTTTGTTTTTAGGAGCGCACAACAAAACCTTAATGTTATCCCTTATGTTTGAGATTGTTGAATTATTATTATTATTATTTTTTTTTTAACCCCTATTAAACTCATTCATAAAATGTGCTAGCAATAACAATCACACTAACAATAACAATACATAACACATCACAAATAATTCCAATTATTTCTAGTTTCAGTTTGGAGTTTTCATTTGACCACGTTATGCTTTACCTCCTCCATAGTTTTGCAGGTGGCTTGAGTCTCCAGAATGGTGCGAACGTACTCCCTTAGTTTACCCAGAGCTTGGTCCAGCTGATGAGCTAGAGGCTGGTTTGGATCTGGCAGAGAACCCATGCATTCTTCAAACTAAAACCACAAAAAGCACACAGTATCTTGTAAGTTTTTATAGTTTTCTTGCAGGTGTGTTCAGGGACACAGCTCCTCGTTCTCTCTCCGCAGCCAATCAGACTAAGCCTTGAAGTTCTCCAAGGCCAAACCGTCTAATCTAGAACACCCAACCAATTAGAACAACAAGGTGTTTCTTAGTCACCTGTCAAAATTCAGAAAGCCTCTTACACTAGCTTTCAGTTCTAACCTACGCAGAGTGTGTGTGTGTGTGTGTGTGTGTAGTTTCAAAAGCTAACATCCACATACAAAGTTGCTTTAAGGTGTTGAGGATAAATATTAAATTAATCAGTGATTAAATTAAATTAGTCAGTGATTTTAGCAGAAGTTCAGTGTTCTCTTCAAAGCCACAATGTTAGAACACCTGAATGCAAGTGCATGAAGCTGAGCTTGCTGAATAACTAGGAATCATTTCAGAATTATCGGCACGATTAATAAACCTTCTGAGCAGATCCGATGATTTGGTTCTGCTGTTTCTCATAGATGTCCAGCTGTCGCTCCAATTCCACCTCTCTCTGATCCCACGAGAGCTGCTGCTCTTCCAACAGCTACGACACACACACACACAAACATTTTAAAAGTCAGCGTTTATTATTTATTTATTTATTTTTGTTTTATCATCAAATGGCATTTTTTACGTTGTTCTGCTGCACCAGTTCCTCCTCGAGACCAATGATGGAGCGCTCCTGCTCGGCCACCATGTTCTTCAGATACCTGATCTCCTCCCGCTGCGCCACCAGCTCTCTGTTCTTCCTCAGCTCCTGCAGACGAGCCTCCTCCAGCTTCTTATGCCACTCGCTCACCTGTACAGGTCAGTGAGCAGAAGAGCTGAGCACTCAGTCTGAGTGAACTAATCTTCTCATCCTAGACTATAGTCAAAATGCTTGGATGTAACTATTAAGATTGACAAATACTGTATTTTACCAAAAAGAAACAGCCCAACATGTTTAATGATTACAGCATAACTAAAGTTTTTTTTCCCCCCCAAAATATTTGTCGGATTTGTAAGTTATTATCCGGGAAAAAGCATTCACACCCTGGTCAGTGTCGAACTATTTCCAAACTCCTCATTTTGTATCGTATGTCTATGAAAACCACTGCAATACAATTTTTACAAAATGCAAAAAAATCATCGTAAAGAAATGTAAAAAAATCTACTAAAAACTGTAAGCCTAGAGTTTTTAATTCGACTCCTGTGGTATCTGTTCATAAAAATATGAATATTATTAACTGTTATTAATCTGTTAATAAAAATATGAATATTATTTTGAATTTTTAAAAAAAAATATTATCGATTATCTTTTAAAAATGAGAACAGAGAATTAGTCTTAAGCCTTATTTGAGTATGATTGAGTAAGTAAAATGAAATTCCTATACCTTCTGAGCTCCTTTAACGTCCTTCAGTGTGGCTGTGAGCTCTTCAAGACCCTTCAGTCGGAGCTCCAGCTCCTGCGCTTTCCCCTCAGCCGTGCTGCGCTCCTCCTGCGCCCGGCGTGCCTCCTCCCGCGCCCTTGCTCGGTCCTCCTGCAGCTGCAGCATGGTGCTGGAGAACTTCTCCTGCTGGCCAAGGGGCAGTGCTCCGGAGAACCGTCTGCGCAGGGCATGCAAGGCCTGGCGGAGGTGTCTAGCACGTTGACGCCCCTCCTGCCTCGCCTGCCACAGCGCCTGCTGCTGAGCGTCCAACTGCTGCTCCGCCCGCAGCCTCTGAGCCTCCAGGTGCTGAAGGCGGGTGGTGTAGGCCTCAAGCCTGCTGATGGCTGCCGTCTCGCTCAGCTGCAGTGCCACGATGTGCTGATGGAGCTTGGCGATAAGGGCCTTCTCGTCACTCTGAGCCTGGCAGTAGTACATTTTTATATAGCGTCGTTCCAAAAATATTTGCGCACAAACCAAAATGAACAAGTTCCTCACCTGATAGTCAAGCACCTGCCTCCTGAGACACTCCACCTCCTTTTCCCGGGACTGCTGCCTGGCTTCCAGAGCAAATACCTGCATTTTTGCTATGTCTGAAACCTCCCGCAACCTGAACACAACCATATTCGATCAGCATCCGAGGTAGAATTACTGATTCATGAGTGTCTGATCTCATGAATGCATGCTTACTTAGACACCTCTATCCTGAGCTGGGCTTCGCTTTTCTCCAGCTCAGAGATGCGGAGCCGGTCAGAGTCACTGACTTCTTTACTGACGCTATCGGCCAGCTCGTCTCGTAGCTCACGCTCAATCCGCTGTGCCTCCAGGTTCTGCTTCGCCATCTGAACACACAAACGCACACCAAAAGTTTTACATTACCTCTATACCTCTATTACTTCAGCAATGCTTTTATTTTTTGACGAAATAGACATACCTCGGCAAACTTGACCTCCAGCTCAAAGTTCCGCTCCTCCACCT
The DNA here is from genome assembly GCF_001660625.3 of Ictalurus punctatus. Taxonomy (NCBI): domain Eukaryota; kingdom Metazoa; phylum Chordata; class Actinopteri; order Siluriformes; family Ictaluridae; genus Ictalurus; species Ictalurus punctatus. Next base: position 21,850,740 of record NC_030423.2, read on the forward strand.
GTTTGAGAGAGCTCCTCATGTGCTCGTACATCTTCTGAGCGTGCTCGGCTCGCTGCCTCTCATTCAGCTCCTTCATCTCCAGGGTGGTGATGCGCTTGGACACGGACACGATCTCGCTGTTTGCCAGAGCCTTTGCAGCTTTATCCAAACCATTCTCTCCTCCTGAAACCCCCCCCCCCCCCCCCCCCAAAAAAAAAAAAAAACATACACTACCGGTCAAAAGTTTAGACACACTCATTCTTTTTTTATTTTTTCTCTCCACATTTTAGAGTAATAATAAAGTCATGAAAACTCTAATAATAACAGCACAAATGGAACTATGGGAATTACGTTGTGATAAAAAAAATCCAAAATAAATCAAAATAATTGAAATTTTAGCATCTTCAAAGTAGACACGCTTTTTGCCTAGAATTTCCAGAAATGTATTCTTGACATTTTCTCAATTCGATTTCTTGAGGAATCCCTCTGCGATGCTTTTGAAACCTACGCTGGATACTTATCGGCTGCTTTTCGGAAAATTTTGCTCCAAGTCATCCGTTTAAAAAATATTTTTTTTGTAAATAAAATGTCAGTGAAATCTCTAATGAAAGAAATGAATATGTCGGCATGATTATATTTTTGTCTACAACACCGATTTCAAACATTTAATCATATACCTTCAGATCAAAAGGTTTTTAACATCATGAGAAACATTTCAGTCAGGTGTCTCCAAACTTTTGACCGGTAGTGTACATGACGTTGACTTTGTCTCATATTAGTCAAACTTGACTTCGACTTAAAATTTAGGATCTGGTTGTTTCTCGGACTAATCCCCTCTCTTTTCACTCCCTCTGTCACGAACATTCTTCCCTTTTTAAAAATAAATAAATAAGGGAGTTACTGTCACATTACAGGATTTTTAATGTCTGGAATATTTCTTTTTCTTTTTTTTTTTTTATAACCAAACCCTTTTGTCCTGGACTTGCTCAATAAGTTTTCATGATGCATTTTGATCAGTTGTGTTCTCAAACAAGCTGAACAGATGTAGGATCTGCACAGATGACTGGAAAAGACCAGGTGGTGATTTATTTATTTTGCTGCCCACTGTAGCCTCAGATTCCTGTTCTTGGCTGACAGGAGTGGAACATGATGTACTGCTGTAGCCCATGCGCCTCATTGTTCAAAGTATTGTGTGTTCTGTGCTGCTTTTCTGCTCACCACGGAGGTAAAAATTGGGGTTATTCGAGTTACTGTAGCCTTCCTGTCAGATCTTCCGATTCTTCTCTGACCTTTCTCATCGACAGTGCGTTTCCACTTGCAGGACTGGATGTTTTTCGGTTTTTCGCACCGTTTCAACATCCAGCCATTCCCTAATTCTGATGTTTGATTAACTGAATATTAAGCTACAACATGATTAACTGAGTGGAGCATTACCTTTCTGTGCTATTTTGTGTAGACTCCTACCCTAGTATCCCAAGTAACACTACAAAATGTGGAAGTCACGTGGCATGCATGCAAAGGTTTACCAGCGGTGTTGAGGTGTTCCCAGGCCTGCTCTAGTGTGTGCAACTTCTCCTTCGTGATCTCGAGCTCCTTGTTGATGCCGCTGATGTGCTCACGGAGGGAAACGTTCTCACCCTGAAACCAGAAATCAGACGACGGAACACTCTTGCGATGGAACGGTAAACCCGGTGCTAGAAAAAAAGCAGAAGAATTATCAAAACATCTTGAAAACCTCCAAATGTTCCAGCGTGGTGGTTCTCTGAATGAGGTGGTTGTCTTTCTGGAGCAGATCTCTGTATTTCATCGTGAGGTCGTTGTACTGCTTGTTCGCTCTTTCCAGCTCCGAAGATGGGACGCTGTCTTCCAGCACTTTCTGGAGTGCCGCCATTTTGAACGCAGCCATCTCCTGCCAAAACAACGCAGATGTTTATAGACAAATGTACGAATTCGACCAACATGAGCCGCCTTTCCTGTGTCTGAATGCTGACCTTCAAAATACATAGTTAACTAATTCATTGATATTACATGATTAATATTAATTCAGAAGAAAATTAATTGATTTAATGTTCCACTCACATTTATATTCTTTAACTACATTTCTATAGTCTTGACATGTATAAAAAGACATGAAGAATCACGCAAAAAAGTTGCACCTTGAACCTCTGGAGGTAGCCGATTCGCTCTGTAACAGCAGCTTCCATTTGCACTGAGTCATCCTTCAGCTTGTTGTTCTCCTTCCTCAGGTGGTGCTCCTGCTCCAACAAGGTGGTGTAGCGGCGGGTCAGAGACCTCTCGTTCACTCGCAGTAAAGTCATTTTACGGGCCGCCTCGGCCACCTGCCTCCTAATCTCAGCCGGATCCTGCTGCAGAGTCTCCAGCCAGAACTGAAAATCCAGACACCAAAAAAACACAAACAAGCAAAAAACCATTCATTCTAATTAGGCCACGTTCACACCTGGCATCGCGTGATTGATCCAGAGCTCATTGAGTGACATCACTTACTGAGGCTAAATCAGCGTTGCACAGTTTTAACGATTTTGACCCAATCCATACAATCCAAAACCAGCCCTTCATTAAGTGTTAACCATAAAATAATAATTTAAAAAAATTCTGAGGCTCAAATGAAAGATCACAGTCTTTTCACACTGAATCTCATTTGACCTTAAAGAATCTATTTTTTTTTCACTTAACAAATCACTTTTTCCCTTTCTGAATCACTATTTTAACTTAATGCATCACTATTTTACCGTAATTAATCAATTTATACCTTACTGAATCACTTTATTATCTTACAGAATCACTTTTTACTTTACTGAATCAATTTATTACCTTACTGATTCACGTTTTTCCTTCTTGAATAATTTTCCTAAGTGAATCACATTACTGAATCACTTTTTCCCCCTTAGCCAATCACTTGTTTTTCCATTACCAAATCACTTTATTACCTTAATGATTTGCTTTATTACCTTAATGAATCACTTTTTACTTTAGTGAATCAATTTATTACCTTGATTCATATTTTTCAGAGTCTGTCTTACATTATATTCTTGGATCTTCACCGCATCCAGCTCCTTCTGCTCTTCCATTTTGGATTTCAACTCCGTAAAACAGTCTTTCTCCTTTTTCCAGGCCTCCTTCTCACTGAAACCAAAAGCAGATGACGCTCTAGAACATTCTACACAACTTTTGTTTCGTTATTTACCACACAAACAGGACAAACCTTTGGTACTCTCTGTACAGCAGTCCTTGTTGATGTCGCATTACGGCGAATTTCCTTTTGTACTCATCCAAAGCCAGACCGTGCTGCTTGCTCGAATCTTCTTTATTCCTTAACTCCTAAAAATGAGGAATAATTGAAGAATTGAGACAGGATGCAGTTTTGATATAATAGTGTACAGGATTAGGAGACTTTTACCTGTAACAGCTGGATCATGTACTCATTGAGAGAACTGATGACTTGTGCGCTGGATGGTGTCATTTCTTCAGGCAGAAGAAGAGGTTTAGGAGCTACAGCCATGCCTGCCGATTGCCTCACAGCCTCAACCTCACTCACTAAACGTGCGACCTGACCAAAAAAGATCAGATACAAGAAATAACATACACTGGTGCCTTGCATAAGTATTCACCCCCTTGAACTTTTCCACATTTTGCATATACTTATATAAGGAACTATACATTATTATTATTATTATTATTATTATTATTATTATTATTATTATCATTATTATTATTATACCACAGCGCAGTTGAATACTCGAATCGGATTGGTCAGATGTGCACTGGTCAGAAGGTGTGTGAAGCTATAACTTGAAAGTGAGAAAAGGATGATGTGTGGTTCTTTAATTAAAAAAAAAAACACAAAAACTTAATCACTCGCAAGTTGCTATGGTATAAGAGGAATAAAACACTTACCCTGTATATGATTATTTTCCTATAACAACACAACCCAAAGTGTTTTATTCCTCACACGTCCACTTTAATAGTTCTGCACGGTGAAGAGTTGGAATGGGTTTTAGAGGGAAAATCACGTAAGACGAACCTTTTCATTAGCCTTCATTAGCTGAGTCCGTGTGTTGGCTGCCTCTTCTCGAGCTGCCTTCATCTCCTGCCTCAGTTCCTCGTTCCTGCCCGTCAGCTGATCCAGCTGTGCTCTCAGATGTGCAATTACATCAACCTTCCCCTCTGAGTGCTTCATCTCCAGGGCCTGGACATAATTACACAGATGCTGCTTCAAAATGAATCTTGTTCTCTAGGGAAGTCATACACAGACTTGCTGATGTTTAGGAAACATGAACGAAACTTCATGTTGCAGCTTAACACAGTAGCATTCCGAGGGCCACCATCTTGGACATTCAATTACATTTTACTTTACTGAATCACTTTATTACCTTACTGATTCATGTTTTACCTTACTGAGTTGCTTATGTTCCTTACCAAATCACCTTTCCCATACCAAATCACTTTATTACCTTATTGATTCATGTTTTTCCTTATTGAATAATTTTTTCCCATACTCAATCAATTTATTACTTTACTGAATCAATTTTTTCCTTATCAAATCACTGTATTAACTTACTGAATCAGTTTTTTTCCATAAAAATCACTTTTTCCCAATTACCAAATCACTTTCACCTTAATGAATCACTTTATTATCTCACAGAATCATTTATCATCTTACAGAATCAATTTATTACATTACCGATTCATGTTTTTCCTTATTGAATATTTTTGTTCCTTACTGAATCAATTTATTACTTTACTGAATCACTTCTTTCCCCCGTTACCTATTCCCTTTTCCTTAATGAATCACTTTATTAACTTATTGAATAACCTTTTTCCTTAGAGAATCACTTGTTTTTTCATTACCAAATCACTTTTTTTCCTTAATGAATCACATTTTACTTTACTGAATCAATTTATTACCTTAATGATTCATATTGTTCCTTATTGAATCAATTGATTATCTTATTTAATTAATTTTCTTTCCTTATCAAATCACTTTTCCTTATCAAATGACTTCATAACCTTACTGATTCACTTTTTTCTCTTATACAATCACTTTATCTTTATTGCGTTAACACATCTGAAAGCTCAGATCACTCACGCTGACGAGTCTCTCCAGGCTGGGGATGCTGATGGCCGTCTGAGTGGGAGCTTTGCTCTGCGCCTCCTGGATGGCCTGCAAAATCTCCTTCATGCCCTGCTCCAGCTGCTTGTTCTCCTTCAGCATCTCGTTCTCTGCAGAAATCACAGCGGAAAGTGAATGAGCACGACTAATCCAGATCACTGGAGCCGAAATGGGGAAGCTGCACGTATACACTCACGTTTGGCTTTAAACTGCAAGGATTCTATTCTCTTCAGCTCCAGCTCTTTCTCTCTGCTCATCAGCTCCTTCTGCAGGAAGTCATTCTGATGGAAGAAGTTATGAGAGAGGGGAGTCAAAATGAGTGAACAGGGATATTTTTTTGGTGTTATCGACCAAATTATTTCTTAAAAATGTACCTTTCTTTTGACTTCATCCTCATCAGCTGGTCTGAGGGTCGATCTCTCCCTGTTGGACCTGCTGGGTTCCTCTACAGTTTCATCATCAAGAAGTGAACTACTGATCACTGTGACACCTACAGACAAAACTCTGCAGTCAGTATAAACAGCAGTACACCGCTTTAAAAAAAATTCTAGACAGCAAACCGTTATACATGTAAAAAAGTGACTTGTACGGTGGACTCTCCACATAATTAGAGTTTCATTGAATAATAAACAGATTAGAAAACGTGCTGTTATGTAACAAAAAAAAGGGTGTAATCGTGCACATGGTGAAATTTTCTGTAAGGAGACATTTAATTAACACTGATGGAAGGAGTCTCCAGTGTCACTGTTTTTAACAAAACAAGCTGGTGAGGTAATAACTGTTTATAGCTGCTATAACGTAAGTGATAACAGGAACGTTAAATATAACTATAAAGGGGATAAAAAGCATGACGTGTCGTTCTGTAATAAACTAAAAATCATTATTTGGCAAATTGCTGTGGGATAAGCGGAATAAAACACTTCGGTAATCCACAGTAACGTCATCGCACCAATGTGTTGTTGATTATTTTCCTAAAACACCATGACACGGAGTGTTTTATTCTTTGCTCGGTATAGAAATTTATGGAAATCTGATTTTTAAAAAACAACCCATATTTTATTTAGTAATGACTTTATAGTAATCGCTCCAAACCAATTCCAAGCGTCAGAAAACGCACCGAATTATAACCATGAGATATAAAAAAACGTGTTATCTTAATGACTAGTAAACAAATTGTGAAGTAACAGGCCTGTGTTTAGTAGCATTTCTGAAAAAAAAATCGCTACTGTTGAATTATGGGTTCAGTGATTTGGAATCATTTGTGGTTGGCGGGGGGGGACATTACTAAAAAAATAAACAAGAGGCTTTTTTGACCTTTGTCCTTCACCAGGGCACGGATACGCTGCTTGAGCTCCAGCCTTTCCTCCTCGAGACGTTCAATCTGAGAGAAAGCACATTAGAGACAGCGGTTAATAGTAAGTAAGTAGGTAAGTAAATTTTATTTATAAAACAAGTTTAAATTCAACTTACACTGGCCAAATGCTGTGCAGAAACAATAATAAAATACAATAAAATATACCATGAAATAAAATAAAAAATAACAGTTACTAATCAACAAGTTAATAGCCAGGGAAGGCCAAAGAGTATAAGAACATGTCTTAAGTCTAGATTTAAAAATGGAGATTGAGGGAGTTCTCTTAATGTCAGGTGGCAACTGATTCCATAAATGTGGAACAGCAACTGCAAATGCTCTGTAACCTTTTAATTTAAGACATGACCGTGGGACATGTAGGAGCTGAAAGCTTTATTTGGCAGACCTGAGAGACTTGGGAGCTGAATGTAAATAAATAAGGTCAGACATATAAGATGGGGTTTGTCGATTAAGAGCTTTAAAAACAATCAGCAAAATCTTGACCTGAAGAGAAGCTAGAATTGGAGTGATATGATAACATTTTTTTGCATGTGCTCTGGACCACCTGCAAAACCAATGAAGATTGGGGAAGACCAAGGTACAGAGAATTACAATAAGTCCAGGTGTGATGTAATACATGCATGAATGACACTTCCCAAATCTTGAAAGGAAAGTGATGATTTAAGTCCGGAAATGACTCTAAACTGGTAAAAGCTGTTTTTAACAACTAAGCTAATTGATTGTTTTATTTTTATACGAAGCATAAACGTACATAAACGTATATACTGCCTGTACTTTCACTAAAAGACCAAAAATGGCGGCTTGACCTAATAGTGTAACCTTAAACACACAGTTTGAGCACATTTCTGCTGCGACTCTTTCCGTGGACACCATGCATGTGTTTGTATGGACGCTAAACTTTTTTTTAAGCCTCGTTTTCTACCAATTTGGTTATTTACCAATTCCTAACCACCAGGCAGCTCCCTGCTAAGATGAAGAATTGCACGTGCAATCCTCTGAGACACGTGTTCTCAGAACAACTGATCATGCTGCGTCACAATTCAGCGCAATACACTCGGTAGGAAATTGCTATCCGCAATCTTCCGCATACATGCACTCACAAAGACACCAATGGATGGCTGGTGGTACTGTGATTGACAGGAGAGAAAGATTATGCCCCTCCCACTCAAACAGAATAGCCAATTTTGCTCTATTGGACTCCTGGAATTGTTGGGATTTGAATTTGTGATCTCTTGAGTACAGGGGAAACATTTTCCGGTTGCACCAGTCAAGAGTTATCCATTTTTTCCCACTGGTTTAAGAGTTAAATGGTTACTTAATGAAAATAATAGTTTCCTAAGAACAACGATGGAGGATTTTTACTCAAAAAAGAATGAATTCAGAGTGCAACAACATCACATAGCCGGTTATTCCCTCTAATAAAAGAGATGCAATAAAACCTGTGAGATGCAAGCTTTTAATAGCTATTTATTCTGAGTGTGTAGCTACTAAAATGAATTTTGGCAGTAATTCCTGATTGAGACATTTAAGTTTACCAAAAATAATCTTCATAACTTGAGTTGCTCAAGTTATAATTGAGGTCTGGTTCTTGGTTCCAGACCAGTTGAATTTTGATTTTAGAGGCCTTTTTGAAGTCGAATGTTTTATAAATGGTAAATGGTCTGCACTTACATTGCACTTTTATCCAAAGTGCATGAGACCCATTCACACACCAATGGTAGCAGAGCTGCCACACAAGGCGCTAGCTTGCCATCGGGAGCAACTTGGGGTTCAGTGTTTTGCCCAAGGACACTCTGGCATGTGGAGTCATGTGGGCCGGGAATCGAACCGCCAACCCTACGATTAGTGGACAACCCGCTCTACCACATGAGCCATAGCCGCCCAAAGAAAACCACCTGGTTTTTTAAGAAACCAGGTCCATGCCAGCAGAAATATTTTATTACTAACCGAAGTAAACTTGCTTGGATGCTCGAATTCATGTATTTACAACAAAACAAAACCCAAATTCTTACCAAGTTTGACTGGAATAGAGAATAGAAGATTTCCTCAGGAATTTAAACATATACTGTGGAAAGTTGGTGAACAGAAAATGGCAGTAAAAAGCTTTAACGTTTACCTCCTTTAGCAGAACCTGGTTCTCCGCTCTGTACTGCCTTTGTTTTAACACCTTTGATCTCCTGAACTCGGTCAAATCCACTTCTTCTTTCTGATTTAAACCTAAAGGAAAATAAGCAGCGATATAAATCAGTGAGACTTTATGCTGAGAAGGCAAAAAGAAGAACTAATCTTCTGTCAACGAACATGTATATATAAACAGCATGTGACCGACCCAGGCGCCCTCTTAGCTCCTCGTTCTCGTCCAGAAGGTCGTTGATCTTCATCTCCAGTTGGTTTATTTCCCTGGTCATGGCTTCTATTTCTCGATCACGGATTCTGACCTGGTTTTTGCTTTCTTTGATCTCGGCTACGGCAGCTACCAGCCCATCAGTGCCCTGAAACACAACCGTGCATTTGCATACTGAGGAAAGAAATAGCTACTGACATTTTCCTTGGGGGGTTGTGGTATCATGTGCTAACAACAATAACAATAATAATAATAATAATAATAATGAGAATAATGAACATAGGGTTTTTCCCCTATCAAATCTGGTCTGCAGCAGTACCTACCTGAAATAGAATATCAGCAAATCCAATATCTATCTAAAGCCAATTTGCTAACTCATTTTTAATTCAGCTAAGAATAGTTTTATTTATTTTGCTATTGTACGTTTTGTAGCTTGCTACAAAATTAGCTAGTTCACGAACATTAACCAGCTAATTAATGCAAATAAACTTATCTTTCGCTAGTATTTTCTGTCTATAGCTACAACCCCAATTCTAAAGCTAGTACATTTTGTACTAGTATATAGTGCAAATAAACTTATCTTTCGCTAGTATTTTCTGTCTATAGCTACAACCCCAATTCTAAAGCTAGTACATTTGTACTAGTATATAGTGTGTGTATAGCTAGTATGTTTTATCTATAGTTAGTATATTTTTGTCTATAGCTAGTATATTTTGTCAACAGTTAGTACATTTTGTATATAGTCACCAGGAGTTTCTGTATTAACGCTTCTACTATGCAGGTAACATAAACTCCCAAATAAATTACAAATGATACAAATCTATAGCTTAATTCACAAATACATTTGGCTGACAAATTCACAAAAGCGTTTTTACAAAAATCCTTAACATTTATGAATGATAAGAATCGTATCTCATTAACTTCCCTATGGCAGAAAGAGGTTTTTCAGGTGTCATATACTACAGATGCAGTAAAAAGAGATTAGACTGAAATATAACTATAGCTCTTCTTTGAACTGGCTATGATGAGACGAGGTTTAAGTAAGCTACATCATTGTAACAGAAAGTTGCTCCAAGGATTGAGGTGTTACGAGTCTGCTCAACTCACAGACTCGTAAAGCCGAATGCGGCTCAGGGTTTCGCTCAGCTCCTGGTCTTTGTGGTGGGCGTCGGATTCAGCGAGATGGGCGGAGCGTTCGGCCTGCTCTGCCCTCCGCTCTGCAGCCTGCAGCTTTCCAATCAGCTCGTCCAGTTTCCTCTGCTGTGTGCTAGAGCCCGGACCTGTGAGGAACCATCCGCACAATGACATTAGTGTGGGGCTGGGACTGTATACCATCATCGCTGATAACAAAACCTTAAATAGTTATACGATAAGAACTACTGGTATAGACAATGTGACTAATTTAAAAAATAAACAAATAATAATAAAAAAAGACAGAGTGACTATGATATACAGCTGTAATAGTGGGGAGAAACCCATAAGAAGACTAGTGTGTCAATACATTAATCTTGGTCAAAAATTACAAGACTCTCTTTGACCAATCAGTGATCTGCACTATTTTCTAGCTCCACCCAAATGTTCCTGTTCAGTACACATGGTACCTGAATAAAAATGGTGGCCACCCAACAACTCCACTGTTCCAGGTTCAAGCCTAAACTCAGGTTATTGTCTGTATGAAGTTTCCTCCTGGTTCTCCAGTTTTCTCCCATCGCCCAAAAACATCCCGGTTTTTACAGTTCTTCACAGAAGGACTTCACAGTATGTATGTACAGTGTGTACAGTGGATTGGGCAGAACATGTGAGATCGGGTCTGCTGCGCATTCTAGACACTACTGGTCTAGTGTGAAAATATTGAGTAGTATATAGTAATATGGTCTGGTCAAAATCTGATTCACGATAATTTGCAATTCGATTCTCAGAATATTTTGAACAAAATTTGAATGAAGATAAATCGTGACTGAAAAGACTCCTTTTTATTTGTGAATCATAAACAATGCACATTTTTGTCTGTATAAAACAAACTAAATTAAAACTGCTACAAAACAGAAGTTTAATCTTTTAAACAAAGATGTACTACAGGTTCGGCCAATCTTGAAAATAATTAAATACCCACAAAGTACGAATGAATAAACAAAGACCCGAAAATGATAGCATGAAACAGAACGAGCTCCGTAGCAGACTCCGGGGAGTCATTTTAACCGGAAATAGAGCTCCAAAGTTAGCTAAAATGACCTTAAAAAAACCACTATAAAAGAACCCCAAAATGAGTCATTGAGTTCTCAATAATGGCAAGCAATGATGAGAAAAAAGCTGTGTGATTTTACACCTTTATCTTTAAGTGGTTTCTTGAGCTCCTCAATGAGCGAGGCATTCTTTTCCATTTCGCCTGTGTACTGCTCCACTCGCTCAGACAGCAGCTTGATCTGCTGGTCTCTCTCTTGCACCGCCTGTGGATAGCAAAACACACACACATTTATTTCTTCAGCACAGTCAGTACAACTCAAAAAGATCATTATAATTTCTAAATTATAGAAAGAGACAGAAAAAAGAATAGCACTTTACAGATCAGTGATAAAAATGATAAATACCCCTAAAGTATGATTGAATAAACAAAGACCTGGGGAAAACGATCGACTGAAACATAATGAGCTCCGTTACTAGCGCCTGAGGTGTCATTTTAATTGGAAATAGAGCTCCAAAGTCAGCTAAAATGTTTTCCATGACCTCTTTTTCAGGCACTGTAGATCTCAGCGGCACTGGGCTGGTGTTGTTTGAAAGCTAGTGAAGCGCTTATTTTAGCTGTTATCATCTGGTTGTGTAAGCCCCACAACATGCATCTGTAACATCATAACAATTAGATAGTAGTTACGTAAGGAATAAAACACTTGGGGTTTTGCTGTTGTAGGAAAATAATCAACGACAGGGTGGTTAGATCACACGGCGTTACCATAATGACCAAAACGTTGATTATTTTCTTATAAAAGCAAATCATGAAGTGTTTATTACTCATATACCGCACTATTCTAACATAAAAAAAAATTATTAAACAACACTGAACTTTTTATCCGTTTATAGTAACGTTAATTTAACGCTGTGGAATGTCCGCAAAAATTACACAGTCATTCCCTCACCAGCCTTTCTTTTTTCTCTCTCTTGACATTAATTTTAAATCAATTAAAAGGTAGCTTGCCATGTTACAGAGAAACCGCAAAGCACAGAATCTTGAACTAAGTCACTGTTACAAAGCGCTAACGCTTTGTTAATTTGTTAATTAATAAAAAAAAAATAACCTGCACTACTGTCAAAGCTGCTGTTATAGAAAATTCATCAACACCTCCTGACCAAGCCAGAATCTTGAGTTTGACAGCAGTGTGGCATAATTTCTTTTTTTTATAAATCATTGACTACTTATAACTGATCTGCAAAGTGCACATTGATGCAAATAACACAGTATAGGAGGGGAGTATAATTTAATAAAAATAAATAAAATCAATAAATAAATGAAGTTAAGGGGATAGGAGTGATAAAGGAGAACTCAAAGACAGCTACAAAGACGATCCAGGTCAAACAAAGGTACTTACAGCACACAGTTCATAAACGATCTGCGTCACGTAAGTATCAAGCCACAAAGGAAAAGAACAAAAAGCGTGAAAGTGTGAAATAACTGAAGAGGAAAGAAAACAACAGAAGATGGACAGACTTCCTGAACTACACAAACGCACACTAAGAAAGCGACAGAGTCGTTTTAGTCGGAGCCGAATGTACTGAGTGTGTACGATACGAGAGGAAAAACTACCACTCGGCTGTTTACATGCACACTCTCGTTGCATTGTAGGAAAAACCTTACATTTTCTCTCTTGATGTTGCTCAGTGTTGAACCCACCATATTTAATCCCTTTCTAATCATCATCATCATCATCATCATCATCATATCATTTGTAAAGTGTTTAGAATTGACACTCCGTTGTAGCACTACTTAATCTTTTTCGGGTGAAAATCATCCATCTGAACCGAAAGAAACGTTTGGACTATATTAGGGCAAAATCATTTTTCAGTGACATCCCTAAAAAATATTGAACATATACTGAAAGATTTCATTTCACATTAATGAACTTGAAGGAAGCTGCATGAGAATCTTCACTCAAGATGAGATATTATTAATAATAATATTCTGTGATAAATGTCACTGGATATCGTGGCATATCGCGTATGTACTACCGTGCATAGAGTAGAAAAATGTCAAAAGTTGACCATGAAGAGTCTCCTCAGTCTGACACACGTATTTACTGCATGCACTTCCTGCTATTTAAATTCCAAACCATGAGCCATGGATGAGTTTATTTCCCTAAAGCAGGTTTGGTGAACCCAAAGGCCCGTAACGTGACGATGATCTGCTCAGGACCTGCTGCAACGCAATGATGTTGCTTTTGTCTGAATCCATCTGAGCCGCACGTAGCTTCTCTCTCAGGTCCCGAATCATCTGCTGGTACTCCAGGATTTCAGCATCTTTCCCTGATAACACACTCTATACACACACACACACACACACACACACACACACACACACACACACACACACACACACACACACACACACACACTCATGTGAGGAATAGTTTCTACTGGCACAAATCGCAAAATTCGCACAATTAATCTGTCAACATGTAGTTTCGCCCAAATGTGTTCTTTGAGATCTGCTGGCACGCACACACACGAGGGGAAAAACCAAAACAGAAATATGTGTAAGTGTCAGACTCTCTTACTTCAAACAGGGATCATGCTCACACTGATTAATGTTGAGAGGAGATGAAATTTATCCTGATTACATGCTGCAGGGTCTCGCTTAGTCGTGTGACATGATTAACGATGTGAAAACTGAAGCAACCATCATGCTGAACCACACACACACACACGTTTCAAAAGGAAACTTTCTGACTCTTATGCTTTGTGGTGTCTTGTAAATGGGAATGTGCAAGCTGTAATAATGCCGTTTTCCACCTCGACACGCTTGAAATGGGTGGGAAAAAAAACACCTCCACATTTTTATGAGCATGTAAAGCTCATAAAAAGCTAGTTTAACCGCACTTTTACAGTTACAGGCCTGAGTGGCTGCTGGTGCTGTTCCGCTTCAGTGAACTTCAAACATTCATGAAATATTTTGGACTGAAACATACATTCCTACCCTCCACTCTTCCACTTTAGCATTGACTGCAGCCATCACTGGATCGTCCTCCTCGGCCCGAGCCTGAATCTGCTGCGTCAGCTCTCTCACCTACACACACACACACACACACACACACACACACAAATAATAGTCAAGGAAAAACAAACAATGAGCACAAATGATTTACGCAAGGCTTTTCCGTGACAGGTTGTAAATCCCACAGATGACTAAACTCTAATTTATAGTGTAATTAAAAATAAAGAAAAAAGAAGAAAGAAAGAAAATAACCTGCAGCATGGCCTGGTCTCTCTCTCTCCTCAGCTGGTCCATGAATCTGTCCGTCTGCTGCACCGCCACTTTCATCTTGTTGTACTCGTCTGTCATCTTCTCCATCTCTCTCACAGACTCCTCCAGGTTCTTCTGCAGGTTCTCCAGCTCGCTCTTCAGCTGAGAGTTCTCGTCCTCAGAGCGCTGTGGAAATCAGAGTCGTGAGATACAAGATCGTTACCTGATACCTGATCTGTGCCGAATTACGGATTCTGATTGGTCGGAAGGTGTTGATTTGCTTTCTATAAGGGCAGCTCTGAAAGTAGTTCTAGCTATAAATCAAATCGCAGGTTTATATTAATGCGCTCGTTCTAATGTGTTATCGTTTCCATAGTAACAGCTCGTTCACAGAGATGTAAATGTAACTCTAAATCATTAAAATATACAGTGTTGATTAATACAGTAAAATTGCAATTATAGGCAATTTGCTGTGGAGTTAACATTAACCATCACACCACATCATCGTTAACTATTTTAAGACCTTAATTTTTGCAGCCTCAATTTGTGAGGTTCAAAAATAACATACTGAAATACTACCTGACGAATAATGAAGATGGTATTTTAACAACTGAAGATTTTGGAACTGTATTTTAAGAAGGTGAATATGTATAAATTGAATTTTGAATGCTGGCATTTTGTTTTCAATCAAAATATGAAAAAAACCCAATGAATTGCAGAAGAAACTAATTTTCCTTGATTTGTGTCAAATTGCTGGGCAGAAAAATTCAAGTACTGTCATTGCGATATGTTTCTATTCAATTCATGTAATTCAACATGCCATTTTGCCTTGAGGACATTTGGCACTATTATACTTCCAGACCTACCCACCTTTGGTGCTTGGCCCCCTAATAATCCCACAGTGAAGTGAATGATCAACTATACATCTATACACCTAACCTTTTATTATATATAAACTTTACAAAGTCTACACATCTGTTAGAACTACATAATGTTTGCTTTGCCGCTCCCATTTTCTCCCTAATTTGGTCTTGACCCAATCGCCACCTATCAACCAGCTCTCCCCTATCAATCAGGGACAGTGAAGGCATAAAGGCTAACACGTGTGTCATCCGAGACACGTGAAGTGAAGCCACCCAACTGCATCTTTTGCTGCTCATGCTGAGTCACAGTGCACTGTAACACACTCGGAGGAAAGCATTATCGGCCATCTTCCTCATACATGAGCTCACAGACGCCCAGATAATCGCTGTGATTGACAGCAGTGAGAGAGTGTATTCCCCTCCCACTCAGACAGCACGGCCCATTTTTGCTGACCTGCCAGTTCTCCCAGTACTGGTCGGCCTGCTGGTTGGCTTTGTTGAGTTTCTTCTGAGCCTCAGTCCTCTCGTCTCGGCTCTGGTGCGAGTCCTTCTGCTCCAGCTCCTTCCTGTAGAACTCGACATCCTGCTGGAGCTGCTCGTTCTGCAGACGGGGTGGGGGTAGGGGGTAGGGAAGAGAAGCAGCATGTGTGTTCTGAAGATAAATCAGATTCCTGTTACGAAGCTCTCTGTGTGTGTGTGTGTGTGTGTGTGTGTGTGTGTGTGTGTGGGGTTAGCCTTGGTTCAACTCAATCTTGTGTTTCTTACCTTCTTTTTAAGTTGCTTTATCTTGCAGGTATAACCGAAGAGAGCAAAAGGGGGAAAAAGAAAGCAAAAGACGTGTAGGAGAACGAAAAGAAAAGAGACATGATCAGACAAAAACAGAGATGAAACTTAATGAGTTGGATTAAAGATGGAGATGAAGTGGTAGAAACAACCCATGACCAAAGCACCAGTCACATCATATATCCTGCTAATGTTCCACAAACACAATTAGATGCATCTCGTCTTTTTTCCCCCCGCACTAACTGCTTTCTAAACATCATTTATAAACTCCAGATTTTTTCGTTTTTTTGATAAGCACGTTTTTTTCCCCCAGGCTATAATTTGGAATTCTGGACATGTGACACATTTTAACCAGTCATATCATAGGTCAAGTTAAAAAAAATAATCAGTCAGTGTCGGTCGCTTCTTGACATCTGCGGTTTGTGACGAGTACAATATTGGTGAAAGATCAACAGTCGGGACATGCGATGCACATTCTTTAGTTTTCGGACATGTTCCGAACCGTGATTGATGTGGTTCTTGTGTGAGCTGGCACACATGTGTCGTTATTAAAAACAGAAAAAAAAACAGGAAGAGGTGTTACGGTTTGACATTTTTACAGTACGACACGCTAGTTTAAAAATATCATGCTTTTGCGACTATTATTAATTGTTCAATAAAAAAAAAAGACAATCTCTGCATATATAATAAAAACCAAAATGAAACAAAATATCTTATTAGACAAAATTTTTTGAGAAGTGCTGAGGTAACGGTCTGATCATACACCGTGACAACATCCTGACTAATTCAGGAAATAAATCCAGGATTAGGATTAGGCCTACTTTGTGATTATTTTCCCTTCTCTCGTGCACATTATGTTTCACTCTTTCAGTAACTCAGAGTAAATGTCTTTATAACATGGGAATGCATTCACTGTTACATGCTTGTTTACAGGAATGTGTGTGTTTGTGTGTGTGTGTGTGTGTGTGTGTGTGTGTGTGTGTGTGTACCTCTCTTTTCATCCTTCTGTTCTCATCTTCAGCCTCCTCCACTCGCCGTGACAGCTAGTGCATTCAAATTACATTCAATTAAACAATAATATTCGTCCACTTACTGCACATAACAGACAGACAGACAGATAGATGGACAGAGAGAGAGAGAGACAGAGATGGAGACAGAGGTTTATAAAAAAAAAACAAAAAAAAACAAACAACTTTGTTAAATATAGGTGTGCAACAATTATCGGCACTCCTATGAATTTGTATGAGAAAAATATATTTGAAGTATATTCCCATTGATATTTTGCTTTTTTTTTTTAGTACACCTGGGTGACCTGGAACAGGAAATTGTTCAATCATGACTTCCTGTTTTCCAGGGGTATAAATGTGAAGTGACACATAGGCCAAATTCCCTTAGTCATTCATAACAATGGGTTAGACCAAGGAATATAGCTGTGATACAAGGCAAAAGGTTGTTGAGCTTCACAAAATGGGAAGTGGCTTTAAGAAAATAGCACAAGCATTGAAAATGCCCATTTCCACCATCAGGGCAATAATTACGAAGTTCCAGTCAACTGGAAATGTTATGAATCAACCTGGAATTGGATGTGTGTCTATATCGTCTCAACACACTGTGAAGAGGTTGGTTCGAGTGGCCAAAAAATCTCCAAGGATCACAGCTGGAGAATTGCAGAAGTTAGTTGCGTCTTGGGGTCAGAAAGTCTCCAAAACTACAATCTGAAGTCACCTACATCACCACAAGCTGTTTGGAAGGTTATCAAGAAAAAAGCCTCTACTCTCATCCAAAAACAAACTCAAGCATCTTCAGATTGCCAGACACTATTGGAACTTCAAATGGGATTGGGTTCTATGGTCAGATGAAACCAAAATAGAGCTTTTTGGTAATAAACACAGAGGTGGTTTTTGGCGCACACAGAGAGGTAGCCATATGGAAAAGTACCTCATGCCCACGGTTAAATATGGTGGAGGCTCTTTAATGTTTTGGGCTGTTTTTCTACCAGAGGACCTGGACATTTTGTTAGGATACATGGCATCATGGACTCTATCAAATATCAACAGATATTAAATGAAAACCTTACTGCCTCTGCCAGAAAGCATAAAATGGGCCGTGGTTGGATCTTCCAGCAGGACAATGATCCAAATACATACATTAAAATCAACAAAACCACAAAATCAAGGTCCTGCCATGGCCATCCCAATCCCCTGACTTGAAAACCATAGATAACATGTGGTGAACTGAATAGGAGAGTCCACCAGCGTGGACCTTGAAATTTGAAGGAACTGGAGAGATTCTGTATGGAGGAACAGTCTCAGATTCATTGCCATGTATTCCTCAACCTCATCAGGCATTATAGTAGAAGACTCAGCTGTTATTTTGGCAAAGGGAGGGAACGAAATGTATTGACTAAAAGGGTGCCAATAATTGTTGCACACCTATATTTTACAAAGATATATATTTTTATAAACCTGTGCTTTGTTTGCAATATGCACAGACAGACAAACAGACCAAACAGATGCGCAGATAATTGGACAGGCAGACAGTCAGGTAGAGAGATAGACATACAAATAGACAGTTGGAAAGACAGATAGATGAACAGAGAAACAGACAGGCATACAGTATATACGATCAACTCTTAAGTGACTTATATAAAACAAATGTTTATCTGTTGATCTCAAAAGTCTTTCTGTCAGGCCGTACCTCCTCGTTGCTTTTCCTCTCTTTATTCATGTCCTTCTCCAGCTGGACCAACTCCTTATCCTTCTGTTCCAACTGACTCTCCATCTGGCGGATTTCATCCCGGAGGAAGCGTGTGTCTCTCCCCCCTGCAGAGCGCTGCGCAATCTGCACAAGCGCATAGTTACTCACTTACAACGCAATGACAATCTGTCCTTAAACACCATTACATCTCTACACTCCATCTTCAGAGCTTTAAGGTCAGAAGTCCAGCGTGTCACATGTGCTGATAAAGTGACACTTTTATGGTGTACAAAACAGATATCAGCTTGCAGTCCTATGGGATTAGCATGCTAATCTGAACAATCAGTCAAGTGGTAAAGTGGGTGTCTGAGAGCTAAGCGCCCATATCGGATTAGATATCAGGGTCAAATAAAAAAAAGTTATAAAAAGATAAAATCACAATACTTACAATATCTCAGAAAAGTGTATCATGGCAATTTATCGCAATATCAATATTATATCTCTGTATTGCTCAGGGTCGGTTGGCATAATCGCATCTGACAAAAATCCAGTGTTTCAGGTTGGTACTGGATTGTTGCAACACTAGTGTTTTCAAGTGAATTTCAAGTGAAGGCATAGCTTTCATCCTTTCTGTAATCTTTAGGAGGTTGGGCTTAGGAGCTGAAGTCTTACCTAACATTGCTGAGAAAAATAAAAAAGAAAGACTGTAGTTGTCCAACATGACTGTACTTGTAGCGCTACAGTGTTCAGCTACATGAAGTTTTATTCATGTTTATAGGGTAGAGTAACCAACACATTTTTAACACAGAAATAGCTAAATGAGGGCGCACAGTGGCTTAGTGTTAGCACGTTCGCCTCACACCTCCAGGGTTGGGGGTCGATTCCTGCCTCTGCCCTGCGTGTGCGGAGTTTGAATATTCTCCCTGTGCTATGGGGGTTTCCTCCTGGTACTCTGGTTTCCTCCCCTAGTCCAAAGACATGCACGGTAGGTTGATTGGCATGTCCCAAGTGTCTATAGTGTATAAATAGGTGTGTGAATGTGTGTGTGATTTTGCCCTGATGGATTGGCACCCCATCCAGGGTGTACTCTGCCTTGCTCCCCCTGCTCCCTGGGATAGGCTCCAGGTTCCCCATGACCCAGTAAGATAAGCGGTATAGAAAATGGATGGATGGAATAACTAAATGAACTATTACACCACTTGCATATACCAAAACAGTTATTAAATAAATTCACATTTGGCCCATCTTACATTTCCTTAAACACTATTTGCAACTCTGAAAGGGGATTTTTTTTTTTTACCGATGGAATATTTAGTGAGTCAACTCGCCAATATCGCTTTATTTATGACCATAATTACACAGACACTGGACAAATAAACATAGATTTCTTCCTGTTTGTTTAATAGCTCTGTACTCAGTTCCTAGAGCTACAGCGCTAAGAACTGGCTCAAGTCCAAGAACTAGCTACACAACCCCCACACCACCTGCATTCCTTCAACACATCTTCTATTCATTCATCTTCAGTAACCACTTTATCCTGTATTTATAAATATTTATATATGTAGTGGTGCTTGAACAGTTGTGAACTCTTTAGACTTTTCTATATTTCTGCATAAATATGCCCTACAACATAATCATATTTTCATAGAGGTTCACATACTTTTGCCACTCACCGATATACAATATTGGATCATTTTCCTTAATAAATAAACATATAATAAGTATAATATGTTTTTCTCATTTGTTTAATTGGGTTCTCGTTACTTTGACTTTTTTCTACTTTTTGAACTTGTGTGAAAATCTGATGATGTCTTAGATCATATTTATGCAGAAATATAGAACGTTCTAAAAGGTTCACAAACTTTCAAGCACCACTGTGTATAGATTGATGCATAGATGGATTGATGGATAGACAGACAGATAATTAAATAGATATATGGATAGACAGATAGATGGATAGCTAGATAGAAGGATGGATAACTAGATAGATGGACAGATAATTTGTTAGATGGATGGATAGATAGACAGACAGACAGTTTGTTATATGGATGGATAGACAGACAGACAGAGATAGATAACTAGATAGATGGATAGACAGATGGATAATTTGTTAGATGGATGGACAGACAGACAGACAGCTAGTTTGTTAGATGGATAGACAGATAGGCAGACAGAGATAGATAACTAGATAGACAGATAGATGGACATAATTTATTAGATGGATGGACAGACAGATAGACAGACAGATACATAGATATAGAGACAGACTGATAGATGGATGACAGATAGATAATTTGTTAGATGGATGGATAGACAGATAGGCAGACAGCTAGATCGATCGATAGAGACAGACTGATAGATGGGTAGATGATTGATGAATAGAGGAAATTTTCCCTGTAGCCATGTTCGTGTGCTTACCTCCAGGTCCGTTTTCAGATCAGCTATCTCCTCTTTCAGTTGTGATTCTGTTTAATGACAAATTGACGAGACCAGTTTATAAACCAGTGATGCAGTCTAGGTTTTAAACTCACCTGACAGCAACGCAGACCTACCCATCCTAGCTTGCTCAGCGCCGGCCTTTTCCACAATTTCGTAGGCGCAGGTCGCTTCCTCCAACTTCAGCTGTGAACAAGCAGAAGTCTTAGACTTGCCTAAAAATGGCTTTTTGAATGAGCTAAAACTTTTTAGAAAAAAAAAAAAAAAACAGTTGAAGTGTCATACCTTCAGTAAGGTCTGTGAGATTCTGAACAGCTGTGCTACTTTCTTCAACTCGCTCTCCTTCAGGTCTTTTGGGTAAATCTATAGAAGTAATCACACATGAATTCAATCATCTACTTATATCAAGGTGCCAATAATTTTGAACCTAGTGTATTACTTTAAAGCAAGGCAGCACAGGTGAATACAGTAGTTTTTCTTCTTCTGAACAACCGATATCACAACCAGTCTTTGCTAGCTGATATTCTTATTTTACAAGACTGATAATCAAGGAATTTCAGGTATAACATTTTACACTTCTTTACTTTTTACTCATGGTATTCCTACACATGGACAATCCACTGATATGTGTTTTAAACAATATATTTTTTTTTATACATGAAATGGTTAAGATAATACTACACATAACACATTGTATGTGTTGTGGAAACGATTACATTTATTCATTTAACAGACGCATTTTTCCAAAACGACTTACAAATGAGAAAATACAAGCAAAATTAGAGGTCTCAGTACCTTCAAAAGCATATCGCAGATCTTCTCCTCATCATCTCCCAAATTGTCAGGGTCAACCCTCATCAGGAAGGTCCAGTCTGCAGCTGGAGGCATCTTGCTCTTGTTCTGGGGTGTCAGATCTGTACACTTGATGCTCAGGTGCAGTGAAATGTAACAGTTAACACGGGAAAATGCGTTGCAGCAAAATTCTTGAGCAAAGTACTGCAGCTAAACTGAAATAAAAACTCATTCTGCTGCTCCAATCTGCTCTATTGGAGGCTGTACCATGCATTACAGCATTAAATACATGTAGGAATTTATGTGCATGGCGTTTCAGAGACTAACAGACAAAATGTAAAGGGTATTTAATGAAAAAAATCTATTTAAAATATGAAACAATGCGCCCGTTAACTACTTGTTCTAGCTCGGCAGAGCTACATAACAGAAACAAGGTTAGCACAAATGGCTACATTTCTCGTTGAAAACGTTCACGTGCCCACAAAACGGGTTAAATATATAAAAAATATCCTTAATTAAAAAATAGAAAGCTAACGCATTAATATACTACCAAAGATAACAAACACGACTTCATCAGTTGTTAGCCAACTAGCTGGTTCAAACTGTCCATTTTCTAAGGTTGCTAAGCTACCACTGAATACAGTCGTATTCCTCTTGGCCCGAGTCGTGAATAGATTTTTTTACGACACTGTCGTAAAATTGTTAACGAATCCTTCTTTGAAACCTTTCTTTCTTTCCCATTTATTTTATTGTTGTTTATTTAATTAATCTCATTGACTAGAAACCGGCTTACTTATATTTTCGCTACGGGTTTATACAATTTGATACAGTTCATGAAAATCAAGTACAAATCTTTTATTTCTGTTCATTGCTTTCTGTTTTTAAGGAGGGATGATTTGTGTCGGTGTAATGTGTTATTTCCTTTTTAAAAGAAAGAAAACATGAAGTTTACGTTTATTAAAGGAGAAAAAAATGACTACATCATTACATTGTGGATAGATAGATGAATGGATGGGTGGATTGATAGATGGATGAATACGGATGAATCTGCATTTATAGATGACATTTAGCCATTATTACTATATGATTTATCATATATGAAAGTGCGTTCATATGTTTATGAATTTTTAGGAACCCAAACTAAAATGCACATCAGTATTTTGAACGATAAAAGTACACAGGTTTTGCCAGAAATGTTTTTTTAACGACAGTGCCAAAACAACCGTGCTAGAAGGCACCATTTATGTTGATACTTTTCAGAAATCGTATAAAAATATTATTATTATTATTATTATTATTATTATTATTATTATTATTATTTAAATTCCCAGCTGTTAACCATGAAGCGTTGTTAGTATACATCATGAATCAACAGTCGTCGCGCATGCGCAGAGCTTGTGCACATGGCGGAGCTCGCGCTCTGTGACCCGGATGCTATTTTCACGGTCAGCGAGCTACTTCTCGAGCTGCTGTTATCAAATAAAGGTGTTCGTTTGCTGGAAATACACGCACTTACACATATAAAATACATCCAGACGCGTTTCTCAAAACCATGCCAAGGTGAGTGCGTGCTGTTATATCCAACTTTATACAAACAGTCAAGTTAAAAACAAGAAACGATATGTCGTTCACCGGTCCTAGCTGATACAATAGCTGGTATAACGGCGGACTGAATCCCAACTAACTCCCTACTCCCTTTATACGTCCACTCTGTCTTATGGTATGTGAAAATGGTTTGTACACTTTACGGAGTGTTCTAAGGAGCAATTTGGGATTCAACGTGTATTTGTGCTTCTTGCTAGTTTGGGTGGTGATGGTGTTAAAACAGGTGTGTGTGCTCGGATTAAACAGCTAGGGCGAGTTTACAGATTTGTAAATAAACACTTGCATTTTTTATTGTAATTATTACTAAAAATCTGCCTGTCATCTCCTTTATGTATACACATTACATACATTAGACATGCATCTCCTTATAGGGCAGCGTATAGGGTGTCAAAACTATTGTTTCTTTATTCTGTAGTGCAGTATACTATTTTGATTGCATCTGTTTTTTATACAACGATCCAGGTTTTTTTTTTCTTTCTACACCCTACACAGTGTCCTGTCCCAGTCATGTCCTCACTTCTAGATTTGCAGACTAAGCACAACTGAAAGCTTCATGTGTTAGTTTATCTACTCTGAAAGTTACTAGGTGCTTGGTTTGCCTTTTAATATTTATTACCGATGAAACAGCACACGTTATTGGTCATTTGTTATGTTTTGTAGGAGTTTCAGCGATTTAAATATATATATATTTTAATGTTTATGTTGCTGGCAAAGATGATTTTCTTTGAGATATAGTCACAAGGCGGGGTGGTAGAGGCACTCCACTTTCACGTTGTGCCAGTCACACCACCCCGAAGTGCATTAGTTTTCTATAGCGGTATAGTCCAAATTGTATTATTCTGCTTATACCACAGACATTTGCCAATGATTACAATGTTTAATTGTTTAGTGGATGAGAAGTTGCACATTTTAATGCTTTATAGTAAGATTTAGTGTTAAGGAATATCTGAGAGACAAGTTAGTTCCTGTTCTCACCTACTTTTATAATGGAGTAAGCCTATTATATTGTGTGCTCTAGCAGACATATTATACAAGACATTTGGTTTGTGCAACCTTAAAAGAAGATGGACGCTAAACTCTCTTGGATATAAAACTTAAAAAAACATCATGGCGTTGAGGAGACTGGAATCTGGATTTGACCACTCTGTTTTAGGACCAGTGTTTATAATAAACTTAAAGGTTTTGAGAACAAAGTCCTAATGTTTCAAGGAAAAAGTCATCATTTTTTGGGGGGGGGTCTCACTGTTTCTGCCGGGAGGGTGGGGGGAGTCGCGATGTTTCGACAGGGGGAGGGAGTCTCGATGTTTCTGCCGGGAAGGTGGGGGGAGTCGCGATGTCTCGGCGGGGGAGGGGGACGAGGAGTCGCGATGTCTCGGCGGGGGAGGGGGACGAGGAGTCGCGATGTCTCGGCGGGGGAGGGGGACGAGGAGTCGCGATGCCTCGGCGGGGGACGAGGAGTCGCGATGCCTCGGCGGGGGACGAGGAGTCGCGATGCCTCGGCGGGGGACGAGGAGTCGCGATGCCTCGGCGGGGGACGAGGAGTCGCGATGCCTCGGCGGGGGACGAGGAGTCGCGATGCCTCGGCGGGGGACGAGGACTCGCGATGTCTCGGCGGGGGACGAGGAGTCGCGATGTCTCGGCGGGGGAGGGGGGGCGTAATGTTTTGAGGAGATATTGGAACATGGACTCGCCATTAGGCTCATGTTTTATAGTATGCAACACGTTGCGAACTCGATGTCGAGTGTGTTGGAGTTTTGATGATTGTTCTCATTGAACTGAGATTTCTTTTTCAATAAAAGAGACAATAACTTCACCAAATCCTCAACGCTTCCACATTTTGATTCTGCTCTGATGAGTATTTACCGAAATGGCATCATAGTATTTTGAAAAAGTCACTGACGTGATTCGGGTCAGATCATGCACCATGACCGTGTAATGTGTGTGTTTTTATTAAAGCTGCACCTACATTTCTCAGCCGATACCGATAACTGATTATTCAGAGTGATTTTGTCAGATACCGATAACTGATACCGATAGCTCTGCCTTTTATGCCTTCTTTTAAATTAATAATAATTAATTCCACAATTCTGAAGGAAATGCAAATAAAAACTTTATTCTCTCCATTTCAACAAGTTGTTTCACAGTAACTGGTCTCATAAACAAAACACTTTGCTCAAATTAACAGTAACACATGAACTCAATCCTGAAGATTAAAGTAAGATTTCTTAATTTACTGAATGTGATTAATTCATATTAACAGAATTAATTGACTGAATTATATAAAAAAAACTGCTGTTAGTCTCACATTCACTCACCACAAACAAAAGCATTTCTACTCCATCATTGAACATCAAACTGGTAATATATATAATAAACTTTTTTTTATATATATATATAGTAACATGAACTGGATATGAAATATACTACTCTACAAATATTTTTTTCTGTGATGTATATAATTTTTTGTCAACTCATCTACATTTAAATCTTTCAACGGTGTACCGGATCTTTAATTCGGCTCGAGCAGCGCAGGGACAAAGATATTTTGACTCAACTCCGAAACTCCCGCTTCACTGCTGCAGCGTGTGGTGTAAAATTTTAGCAGTGCAGAGATTACAAACTGCAGTTTTGTCGTCATTCCACACAAGAGACATCATCTTTACACTTAGCATGAATTCGATGTGTTTTCCCGCCTTCTTTTGATTGACAGGATATAATCAGCCCTGATCATCGGATGTTTTTAAACTATCGGCTGATTGCATGAAAAATTGCCTTTATCGTCCGATACCGGTTATCAGCGATACATCTCTAGTTTTTATTAAAGCCATGATTAATACAGCTTTTACAGTTAATCATTTCTCTCCGTCACAGTGCTCAGTGAGGTGTCCTGGTGACGATGGCTGTGGTGTCATGGAAGGAAACGTGTCTGCTCGCTGCGCTGGTGTTGGGCTGCTACTGGAACAGCTGGCTGTGCGGCTTTGTGTTCGACGACGTCTCCGCCATCTTGGATAACAAGGACCTTCGTCCCTCGACGCCAATTCAGAACCTGTTTCTCAATGATTTTTGGGGGACCCCCATGTCAGAGGTGGATGTTTCTTGTCATTTATAATGGCTGTCAAATGTTTGGTATCATTTAACTTAAAAAAGAAAATAAAAAAATCAGATGCGGTTTCAGTACAGATTCACTCGTCATTTATTCCCTATGTAGTTATGAGAGCTGTGTTTTATTCAAAGCATTTCAAATCCAGTTCTAGCATAAAGCTGAGCAGTTAAATGGATACTCTGATGTTTTTCCAATCTAACTCTCATTGCTGTCGCAGTCTCTTCCACACGTTTCCATGTACTTGGGGAAGAAAAAAACAGTTAACTGAAACACACTTATAATGAAAGTCTAAGTGCAGCTGTTGGATTGTTGATTTGATCATTTTATTTGAAACCCCTCTACCACATCTTTGCCTGCAGGAGCGAAGCCATAAATCCTACAGGCCGCTCACTGTGCTCACCTTTCGCCTAAACTACCTGCTGAGTGAGCTGAGTCCAGCGTCCTACCATCTTCTCAACGTGGTTCTTCACGTGGCCGTGTGCATCCTCTTCCTGCGCTTCTGCCGCCTGCTGATGGACCGCACGACCAGCCTGGTGGCCGCGCTGCTGTTCGCCGTCCATCCGGTCCACACCGAGGCTGTGAGTACTGAAACATACACTTGCCTACGAAAGTATTGGAACGACAAGGCCCATTCTTTTGTTTGTGCTATACGCTGAAGATATTTGGGTTTGAGATCAAAAGACGAATATGAGACGATGGATCAGCATTTCAGCTTTCATTTCCTCATATATTCATCTAGATGTGTTAAACAACTTCGAAAATGGCACCTTTGGTGGCAGTCCACCCAGTGTTTAGGTGAAAATGATAGGAACATATAGTATTAAAGTAAATAACACTTAATATTTGGTTGCATATCCCTTGCTTGCAATAACTGCATCAAGCCTGCAACACACTAACATCACCAAATTGTTAGTTTCTTCTTCTTTTGTGTTGCTTTTCCAGGCTTTTACCGCAGCCTCTTTGCAGCTTCTTTCGGGGAGTTTCTCCCTTTAGTCTTCTCTTCAGGAGGTGAAATTCTGCTCCATTGGGTTAAGGTCTGGTGATTGACTTGGCCAGTCTAAAACCTTCCACTTCTTCTCCCTGATGAAGTCCTTTGTTGAGTTGGCAGTGTGCTTTGGGTCATTGTCTTTCTGTTTTAATCAATAAAGTTTAGTGAGCCTTTTCCAGAAGCAGCCATGCAAGCCCAAGTCATGGCACTACCTCCACCATGCTTGTCCGATCAGCTTGTATGTTTTGTATCATGAGCAGATCCTTTCTTTGTCCACACTTTGTTCTTTCCATCACTTTGGTAGAGGTTAATCTTGATTCCAGAACTTTTGTGTGCTCATTTCTGTATTTCTTTGCGAATTCCAATCTGGCTTTCTGATCCTTACTGCTGATGAGTGGTTTGCATCTTGTGGTATGGCCTCTATATTTCTGCTCTCGAAGTCTTCTTGGGACAGTGGATTGTGTTACCTTCACACCTGTCCTGTTGAGGTTGTTGGTGATATCATTGATTGAGTTTTTCTTCAGTGTTCATCAACGTCTTTTGTTTTCCTTGGCCGACTTGTTCGATGTCCGGTTAGTGTTGTCTTTCTTTTTCAGGACATTCCAAATTGTTGTATTGGCTATGCCCAGTGCTTGTGCAATGACTCTGATTGGTTTTCCCTCTTTTCTCTGCTTCAAAATAGCTTGCTTTTCTCCCATAGACAGCTCTCTGGTTTATCCTTTTTAACAACAAATGCAGTCTTAATAGGTGAAACCTAGGGCTCAAACCAAGAGTACACATTCACAGCTGTTAATTGTTTAAAAAATCAATTTGATCACTTGAAAAGTGTGTGGGTTCAAACGAAATGTGCTATGTTCTAAGTTGTTTCATAGATCTAATGATTTTTGATGTTGACATTAGATGCTTCAAACGCATTTATGGCCAGCTGAAGTTCAGTGGTTAAAAAAAACAGTTAAACAAATTAAGAAACGGTGCTGTAATCTTGAATTATTGTACAGGCCAAGCTTTTCAACTCGACTGATTCGGTTTACACATCATTCACTGGAACTTTGTTTCTCTGCTTTCTCACTATGTGCAAGTTAATATTATTATAACACACAGGGATCTACAGTGCGACCATTTTACTCGCATTTGCGACTGAAAAGTACTTTGTGCGACTACGAAAAAAATATTTTGGCGCACCGGTGCGAGTGACCTGTTCGGAGTTGTATGATACAATCGGAATAAAAACTACAGGAAGTCCAAAATGCATCTACACCGCACAACAGTTACTTTCACACTTTCACTCTAATTTTTGTAATTAGGAGCACAAGTGCTCCTAAAAGAAATTGTTACCATAGAGCCCTGCCACAGCGCGCTTGAATTCCCAAATCTGACTGTGTATTATTTTTGTGGAACAGCACGAGTTGGACAGTAGTTCCAGCTGTAACATGAATGACAGGTTTATATTAATCCACTTGTTCTCATTTATTATTGTTTCTATAGTAAAATCGCATACGCAGGGATGTAGGTGAGAACAGGAGATAACTTGTCTTTCTGGCACTGTACAACATTAAATCTTAACTATAAATTGCAAAAATGCATCACAAGTTGTTTGTGAAAAAATTAAACATTGTAATCGTTGACACATGGCTTTGCATAAGTGGAATAATGCGCTCCAGTAGGGCTGCAACAGCTAATAGATAAAATCAAAAATGACCGACATGGAATTTCATTATGGATTAGGTCTGTGATGTCACTGGCTGGGTTATCCACAGTGACGTCACTTCACAATGGTGAAAAAGGCATTTCTATGAATAAAACGCATCTGAGAAATAGCGGCGGTCACAGAGTGAGCTGTTGCAGGAAAAGTGCACAATACAGATTGTCCAAAACATGAATGTTTTATATTAAGCACTTCAAACAAACCCGTAAGTGTATTAACGTGGCTTGTTGTGTCAGATGCTGCGACAGATGCGTGTGCTGTTTAATGTGTTCCAGACATGGTTTCCTCAGCGCAGAAAGAACACTTTTACCTTTATATCTTTATCTGTAAATTTTAGAAATTCACGCCAGTATTTCCATTTTACCTAAATGGTCATCCAGATGTTTGAAGGACAACAGAATGTGAAATAACATGCCCCCCCCCCCCCCCCCCCCCAAAAAAAAAAAAAAAACGGGAAAGAAAAACCGCCCTTCTAATCCAGCTAATCGATTAATCAAAGAAATAATCGACAGATCAATCGATTATCAAAATAATCGTTAGTTGCAGCCCTACACTCCAGGCTGTGCTGTTATTTAAAAATTATGCAATTTGGGGTGTTATTACATATATTAACACACTATATGAGCAAGTAAATTTTATTAGCTGACAATCATCTGCTGTTTTCTGAATTAATGGTTTGATACAAGCATTTAATGAAGTTTATTTGACTTTTAACTACTTTTCTATGCTCCATTACCTCACAAACACAGTGAGAGAGACCGCATAGGCTGCATTATACACATGCAAGTGGTGTTTGAAGAGGAAATGGTGCTCTTTATTGAAAGAACATTGCTCTGGGCCCCAGTTTGAAGTTTATGACTTTTTTTTTTGGAATTTTTATGAGACCTCCCTCCTCCAGGCGTAATAAATTATTGGCGTAATAAATAAAGATGAAGAGAACCCAATTAAACAAATGAGACACAAATCTTATACTTGGTCTTTTATTTATTGAGGAAAATGATCTAATATAACATATCAAAAGTATGTGAAATAAAATATAACGTGGCAAAAGTATGTGAACCTCTAGGTTTAGCTGTTACTTTGAAGGTGAAAATAGTCAGGTGTTCAACGGGATGACGATCACGTGTGAGTGAGCGGCCTGTTTTATTTGTCTTCACATGTTTGTGGAAGTGTATCATGGCCTGAACAGAGGAGATTTCTGAGGACCTCAGAAAAAGAGTTGTTGATGCTCATCAGGCTGGAAAAGGTTATAAAACCTTTGCTAAAGAGTTTGGACTCCACCAATCCATGGTCATATAGACTGTGTGCAAATGGAGGTAATTTAAGACCATTGTTACCCCCCAGGAGTGGTCAAACAACAAAGATCATGCCAAAAGCAAGACACACAAGAAGTCACAAAGGAACCCAGAGTAACTTCTAATAAGCTAAAGGCCTCTCTCACATTGGCTAATGTTCATGAGTTCACCATCTTGAGAACACTGACCAACAATGGTGTGCATGGCAGGGTTGCTAGAAGAAAGTCACTGCTCTCCAAAAAGAACATCGCTGCCTGTCTGCAGTTTGCTAAAGATCATGTGGACAAGTCAGAAGGCTATTGGAAAAATGTTTTGGGGGCAGATGAGGCCAAAATAGAATTTTGGGTTTAAATGAGAAGCGTTATGTTTGGAGAAAGGAAAACGCTGCATTCCAGCATAAGAACCTTATCCTATCTGTGAAACATGATGGTGGTGGTAGTATCATAGTTTTGGCCTGTTTTGCTGCATCTGGGCTTGCCATCTTTGATTGAACAATGAATTCTAAAGGAAAATGTCAGGACATCTGTCCATAAAATTAACCTCCAGGGAAAGTGGGTCATGCAGCGAGAAAATGACCCTAAGCAGACAACTCGTTCTACTAAAGAATAGTTAAAGAAGAATAAAGTTAATGTTTTGGAATGGCCAAGTCAAAGTCCTGACATTAGAACTCCTGTAGAAAAGTTGTTGATGGACCTTAAGCAAGTAGTTCATGTGAGGAAACCCATCAACATCCCAGAGTTGAAGCTGTTCTGTACTGACGAACGGGTTAAAATTCCACAAAGTCGATGTGCAGGACTGATCAACACTTACCGGAAATGTTTAGTTGCAGTTATAGCTGCACAAGGGGGTCACACCAGATACTGAAAGCAAAGGTTCTTTTGCCACTTTTGCCACTCACGGACATGTAATATTGGATCACTTTCCTCAATAAATAAATGTCCAAGTATAATATTTTTGTTTCATTCGTTTAACTGGGTTCTCTTTATCTACTTTCAGGACTGAAGATGATTTATGTCATTTATGCAGAAATGTAGAAAATTCTAAAGGGTTCACAAACTTTCAAGCACCACTGTATATGTAGTGAACTAAAATAAGTAACTTAATAAAACATTCAAATCTAGTCGGTCATGTTAAGCTGCCATGATTATTTGTCTTGAAGTACCTCCGACAGTCGGACGTGCATACGGTAAGCGTAATTTCTGTAATTGTGACGACGTAACTGCACGGTTTTTGATTGATCGTGGTTCCTGGCAAGCGTGTAATTTGCTACACCAGTAATTTCTAGGAAGAGGCAGTATGGCGGTATGGTAGGCTTCCTTCTGAACTTCCTTCCATCATCCCTGAACTTGACGACTTGACACGTTCTCTGAAATACAAATCATGAGAAGATCGAGACCTTCTGTGATTTGCTCCAACAGTTTGGGAGCATTTGTGAACACAAGAAACCCACACACGTCGATTATCTCGGTCCACTACAACCCAGATTTGTTCCTTGTGTACACAACTGTAGTAATTCTCCTACACTGACATTGTACAGACTGGGCCTGCCATTATTCATCAAGTATGTTGTCCTCCATAGAGATACTCCAGTGCAGGTCTCTGTTTCTCATTATTCTTACTGTTTTTCTTCCTCTCAGTTGACTGCATCCCTTTGGAATTGGGTTATCCACCACGGGGCTGGGAAAGATTGACAACAGTATCTGTAGTCATCATTAGATTCCATCTTTTACGACAGCTCTCGGTATAAACATCCATCGGAAAACATGAATTCTGTGGCTTTGAACAAAATTGGTTTTGTTGTATCTCGTATACAGATAATCGTTTCCTTTCCACCTATTTTGTAATCCTGCACCCTAATAGCCTGCTTTTCTGACTTTGCAGTAGAGCAAAAAAAAAAATAAATAAACCCCAAACTTTTTTTGATGTCTCTTGGCAGCAGAATGGGCAAGGGAGATTGTCATGAACATCTCTGGCCGCCTAAACACGAAAGGGGTTCACATGAAGGAAAAGAATCAGCGTGTTTATCAGGACACTAGACAAGAATTCAATAAGTATCTGTGTGTCTGTTCAACGTGGAGCACATACACTTTATATAATTTCTCCATTTTATAATAAGCTTAGTTACAGCAAATCACTCGTTAGGATTATTTGCAATTCATACCCCGACTTCAGTTTTGCAAGCGTTTTTTTTTTTTTGTTTGTTTGTTTTTTTGTTGCGTGTAACAGATGGCCTCCACGCACGAGAGATCTCCCTTCTGCATTGCGAATAATGAAAATGAATGTCTTAATATTATCGCAAATTAGACATGGTTGGTGAGATAAAATGTGCAAGATAAGGTTTATTATTTAGCAATAATAAACAGGAAATATATTTTCCGGTTTATTATTTAGCAATAATAAACAGGAAATATATTTTCTTAATTTCTCCAGTAGCGAAAGCAAAACCGATAGTGTCGGAGCTTATTGATACTACAGTCTTTCATAATTTAGCACTGGGGACAGTTTAATACCGGGTTTTGGTATCCATCCCTACTCACAAGCCTTAAAAACTGCAACCCAGCTTTATTTCCTCGTGTCGGCCAATTAACCCGTCTTCCATTGAGACACTCCACTGCAGGTCTCTGTTTCTCATTATTATTACTCGTTACTTTCTCCCGCTCAGCTGGCGAGCCCCGTTCGGATTTGGGTTCTCTTGCGTCTCGCACTACGCTTGTGAGATCGTCCTCTGGTCTGAAGTCCAAAGGCTTCAGCAACTTTGACTCCTGGTGAAAAATCTGGCTGAGTGGTCAGAAACACGCAACGTATGCCGTGCGCTGATTACTTTTACTTTTCTTAACCGGGCCTTGAAGTGACGCCGTTATGTGCGAGTGCTTTCACAGCTCATATTCAGAAACCCAGCCCCAGGAGATGGCTGAACTGTAGTTACTGTTGCGTGTCATTCATTCGTTCGGTCAGTCGTTGGTTAGGTCAGTTGGTCAGTGTACTCAGAGTTTGCACAAAAGAGGCTTTTACTGTGGAACGGACATTTTTTCCAGACACTAAGCCGTCTGGAATCTACCCTGCCAATGAATCTAGAGCTGTGACTGCAGGACAGAGTGGAGACAACAGACTGCTCTGTTCAGGACTTCCTGTTCATGAATGTGTCAATAACTGTGTCTGACTGGGAGTGTGCCGACTTCTACCATGTGTCAAATATCCGGTTTTAGGATTCTGCACAAAAAACTAGAATGACTGTTAAGCATATATTACTGGACTGTCCTACTTAATAATACTAAACAATTCTACTCAAAAAAGATGTACCCAGAAGTCTTACGAAATGTCTCACCAGGGAAAAAAATTCTAGAATTCTTATCAAATATTAAAATGAATTGACCTTATATACAGTAACTATTGTTGTTGACACTGTTTGGAATGTTGTTAAATTTTATTGTTGTAATACTGTAAGAATGTATGGAATATCCGGTTTTACTTGCATTGATCTTGACATAAAATAGGTTTGAATCAAAGTTTGTTATAATGGTTATAAAAAGATTTGATGGCTTAAAAAAATAAACAGCTTAAAACCAAAAAAAGAAGAAAAAGAAATAAAGGCAATAATTCAAATATAATTCTACAAATAAATGAAAAGATTTTTTTTAAAGAAGAAATGTTTATTCAAAAAGAAGCCATTTTTAAATTGTTTAAAAAAAAAACCATTTTATTTTCAGTGCAAAATTTAAACATTAAAATTGCTTCCAGCCCAAATGATCATTTTTATTTTAATTTTTTTTAAAAAAACAATTCATTTTAATTTCAACGGTAAAAAATTATTGGCGAAAATAAATTACTTAAACCAGAACGGGAGAAAAACATACGTTTCAATAAGTATAATTCTAAATTCAGCAATTCTGATTCAATTCTAATATTACATTTAAAAAAATACAATACATGTTCTTGAGTTCAAAATTTAAACTTGAGATCAACTGCTTCAGGTCGCAGTTTGTAATTGTTATTATAAACATTAAAAAGATTTACTGGCTACAAAATAAATTTGGTTAAAATGTAATGAGAAATACATTCCTATAACTATTAAAAATTGTAATGTTTTTTGCAATGTTAAGGACCGAGTA
The DNA here is from genome assembly GCF_001660625.3 of Ictalurus punctatus. Classification (NCBI taxonomy): domain Eukaryota; kingdom Metazoa; phylum Chordata; class Actinopteri; order Siluriformes; family Ictaluridae; genus Ictalurus; species Ictalurus punctatus. The sequence goes on from NC_030423.2 coordinate 21,885,391, forward strand.
GAGAATCTTAACATCAGCTGCTTCATATCAGATTCATGAAAAATTTGATAAAACGATATAACACCGGTGAATTCTCAGAAAAGTATAATGTGCCGATTACTTATGACGATATCGCTGTTACATCGCCACATGGCCGGGTGAGAGTGTGACTGGATGTGAAAGTATAAGCAGTGTGTGAGAGCTGTGTGTGTTTGTGACTATGTCGAGCCGTTGTTTGTTGTGTGTCGGTGCGGAGCTCCATGTGGTGGCAGTAATGGACAGCGTGTTGTTTTGGTTTTGTGAGATCTGAAGGCTTTGCTGGATATACGGTTGAAACATGTTTATTTAATTATTTCTTTATTTCCTTTTTATTTATTTAGAATTTGTGAAAAAATTTTTTTTTTTATTAAATTAGTGACACCCCCCCCCCCCCCCCCAAATTGTAAAGCAGACATGGCCTTGTGGAAATTATTACTTTATGTATTTTTCTTTTAATTTATGTTTTTGATTTTGTTTTTTTCATTTTCCAAACCATTTTTCTTGGACACTGGTCTACATCATCATCAAATATTTTTAATACTATTTAATACATATGTTTACGAATACCTGCTCTGTGTGGTTTACATGTAGAGCTAGGTGATACGATGTTGTTGTTGTTGTTGTTGTTGTTAATAATAATAATAATAATAATAATAATAATAATATTAAGTCATAATAGTAATATCATGATAAAACACATTTCTGAGATGTAGTGATATCATGATTTTTTTTAAAAAATAAAAATTCTTATTTTATCTTATTATATTAAAAACTTTCATATTTAAAAGTATTTTTAAAAAATACATTTCATACAGACATTAAATATCATGAAATGTTTAAAAAATATATATTTTTAATTCATTCATTTTTATTATTATTTTTTAAATTCATGTAACTATGGTGTTGCTGAGAAATGATTCGCAAACCTAGATACCATGATACATATTTTCTTGTATCGCCCCACCCCTAATATGACGATGATGATGATAATAATAATCTCAATAGCATGACTAGCATTTCTAACAAAAAATGTAAAAAAATAAGTTACATGTTGTGACTGGTTTTAAAAAGTTTTTTTTTTTTTTTTTTTTTTTTTTGGTCGTAGTTTTCGAAACAGCATTTTTGCTGGCAGTTCTGTATATCGTGATGCGTGTTACTCCTCATAGAAATAACAAGTGTGCGCTTGTATATATGTTTCTTTTTCCCCCTTGGTTCGCAAGTTGCCCATTGTTTATTCGATGTGTAATTTGCACCGCTGACAGAAGCTGTCAGAAATCAGTTGTAACCACGGTGCAATTTGTTTTATTTGCCTTTAGGTGTATAAGTGTTTTTTTTTTTTTTTTTTTTATGCAGCTTGTGTTGTTTAAAATTTTTTTGTTTACTTTCAACAAAAACATTTTTTTGTTCACATGTTTACACCTGCTGTCCATTTTGCCTCCCTCCTCAGAGACCCACATGTTGAGCTGCAAATTGATCTCGGGTTCATTTCTTTTCCTGCCAGGTCACAGGCGTTGTGGGGAGAGCCGAATTGCTGTCCTCAATCTTTCTCCTGGCGGCGTTCCTGGCGTACACCAAGTCGAAAGGTGCCGATCGCTCCATCGGTAAAATTAGTCATTAGTGCTTTTTATTGTTGTTTGTTTCTTTTTATTTGTTTGCTTTTTTATACATGCCTAAACAGGTTCTTCTCAGGCCACATCGCCAAGCCGCGACATGCTTTCAGTGTTCCCCACCCAGAGAGCGTTTAAAGTCATTTTCACTCAATGCAAACCTCTCAGAACGGCACATACTGCTGTGAGAGGGCACGTGTTCTCACTTCGTTAGGTAACGTGCCATTGACCAAGATCTTACAGCATAATCATGCCAACACTCTCTCTCTCTCTCTCTCTCTCTCTCTCTCTCTCTCTCTCTTTTTTTTTTTTCTTTTTTTTTCTTTTTTATTTTTTTTGGATGGAAGGAATATTGTTTTTTCCACCTAAATATGACATAGTTGTGTTGAGTCTTCCTAATTACAGCTGAACAAATAAATAAATTGCCATGGCACACATCACAAGGTATTGATTAATTTTCTATATTGGCAGCTCTGACAGCAGCACAACTGTAAATCACACGTTTGTGGTAATGCGCTCGTTGACACTTCTATTGTAACCGCTCCTTCACAAGGACTTGTACAGCGCAGACTGTATACTGTCTTAACCTGAAAAAGTGTCATAATTTTCTCTAAGTAGACGTTTATATATATATATGTGTGTGTTTGTGTGTGTGTGTGTGTGTATATATATATATATAATATATATATTTATATTTTATCTTATAAAAAGGAAGGAGTCTCCAATGTCAGAGGGGTTAATGTGTTGCGGGTTCTCAGTACCGTGAGAACAGGCCTTTTGTTTTGTCTAATTAACTTCAAGACATTAAAGCGGGTGAATGAAAGAAAGCGGTAGTCGCTTTAACGCAAGTGAAAACGTGATGTTGAACCTCATGTAACTATAAATGGATAATGCTGTTAAGTTAAAAAGTCATAATCTTTGTGGTTTAAGAGGAAAAAAACACTACAATAGGAAAATAATCAACTACAGTGTGGTATCAGTAACTCCACGTCATCACAGCGCTATGTTTAACATTGATTATTTTCCTGTAACAGCACCACACAGGAGTGCTTTATTCCAGATGTTGATGACGTCACATTTTTAAACACAAAATTCAAAGTCTTGATCTGTTGCTGATCAGCTATACAAGTTCATCTGCCTGCCTGCCTGAGTGCCTCTTTGTCTGCCTGCCTGCCTGCCTCTTTGTCTGCCTGCCTGCCTGCCTCTTTGTCTGCCTGCCTGCCTGCCTCTTTGTCTGCCTGCCTGCCTGCCTCTTTGTCTGCCTGCCTGCCTCTTTTTCTGCCTGCCTGCCTCTCTGTCTGTCTGTCTTTCAAATAGTTTCTCTGTCTAATTGTGTGTCTGTAATCAATCAATCATGCAGGAGTGATCCGTCATTTTGTGCCAGATGAGTTATAACAATCAACACTGTATAATTGAATACTGAAGCAAAATTCCACTTACAAATGATATCCTCTGTTAAGAAATTGAAATTAGTAGTGATGAGACCCCCCCCCCCCCCCCCACACACACACACACACACACACACACCCCATTCTGTAATTAAGCATACATGAATGAAAATGGGGAAAAAACCCAGAAAGTTTGGTTTTCTGGCTCGAGAAGCACTCATCAGTACAGGAAAAGAATTTGTTTCTGAGCAGGGCCAGATTGCTTGCGTGTATGAATAAATGTTTTTTTAAAAAGGGCCTTAAACAAGAAAAAAAGAGTGTGTTTTGTGTGCGTGTCTTGATTCTGAAAACTCATGTTCATTAAAACCCTGTGTGTGACTGTTTTCAGTGTGGACACCAATCATTCTGACGGTGTTCCTTGTTGCCGTAGCAACTCTGTGTAAGGAGCAGGGAATCACTGTGATCGGGATATGCTGTGTGTACGAAGTGTTTGTAGCACAAGGGGTAAGACCGCGCCCTCGCATTGCATTCAGAAGAATAATAAACTGTAACAATAAAGTGCCAAAAAAAGTGTTATAATTATTATTAGTTTTACTCATCTCTATTGATTATATTATTATTTTTAAAAATCGTGTTGTATTTAATTTTGATTAGATAATATAGTTATTATATAATTAGTATAACTAATGTACTATAACTGTGCTTATTATTATTATTATTATTATTATTATTATTATTATTATTATAATAAACTGTAAATAAGCATTGATTCTTTATACTCTTTAAAATGTGTTGGTTTTTTTCTACTTTTTTTTTTTTTTTTTTTTTTTTTTTTACATATGTAATGTTTTTAAACATAACGGTAATTCAAACGGTAAATTCAGTTGCTTGTGGTTTCTTTGTTTTATTTTCCCTTAAACCATTAGCTCCGTTTACAAAACGGTTCATTTGGACACAACAGCTGTTTACACATCCTCGGGCTAGAGACAGCTGCAATAATTCATAGTGCGTAAATGTAAATATCCTAACGTCATGGATCAGTCATTGAGGCCACGGGCTTGTGTTTAAAAGGAAAAATTAGTTCACTGTCTGTGTTTCTCTGAACATGTTAATTGCTTCTTGTTACTTTAAGTAATTATGCTTTGAGTGAAGCGCTTAAGGCACACATTTACTCTAGAAAACCAACATCATGCTTGCTGAAGCTATTCATTATTCAGAGACGCACCTCTGTTAATTCTCATTATTATTGTAATTATAATTTTTAGTCATGCCATAATTGATCTGCAGCTAGCATGGAGTCTGTTTGTGAACAGTAAAGTGCATTCCTGACAGAATAGATGATAACGGATAATAGATGGGTTGCGATGTGATTCTCAGCGATTTATTTCCAGATAATTTATTTCGTCTGGCTTCTTCTCCTCCGTCTGTCTGTAACGCAGTTCACGCTGCCCCTGCTGATCGAGACGGCACTGCAAGTGTTACGAGGGAAGGACCTTTTTCCCTATGCGGTGCTGCAGACCCTGCTGAAGTTGGTGGTGCTGGTCATCAGCACACTGCTGCTGGTTATAGTGCGAGTTCAGGTCATCCAGTCGCAACTGCCCGTCTTCACTAGGTGAGCTGATCTCAAAAAGAGTAGAGTTTAAATTATAATCCCACTATCCTGATTTTACAATCCTACTATCCTGATTTATAATCCTGATTTATAATCACACTATCCTGATTTACAATCTTGATTTAAAACTACTCTTTCCTGATTTACAATCCCACTATCCTGATTTACAATCCTGAATTAAAATGACACTATCCTGATTTAAAATGACACTATCCTAATTTACAATCCTGAATTAAAATGACACTATCCTGATTTATAATCCTCATTTAAAATGACACTATCCTGATTTACAGTCCTGATTTTAAAATGACACTATCCGGATTTACAATCCTGATTTTAAAATGACACTATCCTGATTTACAATCCTGATTTTAAAATGACACTATCCGGATTTACAATCTTGATTTTAAAATGACACTATCCGGATTTACAATCCCACTATCCTAATTTACAATCCTGAATTAAAATGACACTATCCTGATTTATAATCCTCATTTAAAATGACACTATCCGGATTTACAATCTTGATTTTAAAATGACACTATCCTGATTTACAATCCTGATTTTAAAATGACACTATCCGGATTTGCAATCTTGATTTTAAAATGACACTATCCTGATTTACAATCCTGATTTTAAAATGACACTATCCGGATTTACAATCTTGATTTTAAAATGACACTATCCTGATTTTAAAATGACACTATCCGGATTTACAATCCTGATTTTAAAATGACACTATCCGGATTTACAATCCTGATTTTAAAATGACACTATCCTGATTTACAATCCTGATTTTAAAATGACACTATCCGGATTTGCAATCTTGATTTTAAAATGACACTATCCGGATTTACAATCCTGATTTTAAAATGACACTATCCGGATTTGCAATCTTGATTTTAAAATGACACTATCCTGATTTACAATCCTGATTTTAAAATGACACTATCCGGATTTGCAATCTTGATTTTAAAATGACACTATCCTGATTTACAATCCTGATTTTAAAATGACACTATCCGGATTTACAATCTTGATTTTAAAATGACACTATCCTGATTTTAAAATGACACTATCCGGATTTACAATCCTGATTTTAAAATGACACTATCCGGATTTACAATCTTGATTTTAAAATGACACTATCCTGATTTTAAAATGACACTATCCGGATTTACAATCCTGATTTTAAAATGACACTATCCGGATTTACAATCTTGATTTTAAAATGACACTATCCTGATTTTAAAATGACACTATCCGGATTTACAATCTTGATTTTAAAATGACACTATCCTGATTTTAAAATGACACTATCCGGATTTACAATCCTGATTTTAAAATGACACTATCCGGATTTACAATCCTGATTTTAAAATGACACTATCCGGATTTTAAAATGACACTATCCGGATTTACAATCCTGATTTTAAAATGACACTATCCGGATTTTAAAATGACACTATCCGGATTTACAATCCTGATTTTAAAATGACACTATCCGGATTTTAAAATGACACTATCCGGATTTACAATCTTGATTTTAAAATGACACTATCCTGATTTTAAAATGACACTATCCGGATTTACAATCCTGATTTTAAAATGACACTATCCGGATTTACAATCTTGATTTTAAAATGACACTATCCTGATTTTAAAATGACACTATCCGGATTTACAATCTTGATTTTAAAATGACACTATCCTGATTTTAAAATGACACTATCCGGATTTACAATCCTGATTTTAAAATGACACTATCCGGATTTACAATCCTGATTTTAAAATGACACTATCCGGATTTACAATCTTGATTTTAAAATGACACTATCCTGATTTTAAAATGACACTATCCGGATTTACAATCCTGATTTTAAAATGACACTATCCGGATTTACAATCTTGATTTTAAAATGACACTATCCTGATTTTAAAATGACACTATCCGGATTTACAATCTTGATTTTAAAATGACACTATCCTGATTTTAAAATGACACTATCCGGATTTACAATCCTGATTTTAAAATGACACTATCCGGATTTAAAATGACACTTTTCCACAATCCCACTGTTCTGATGTATAATTCATCATGGGAGTGGAAGTCCAGTGGTTAAGGCATCAAACTGCTGATCAGAAGGTCCGAGTTCAAATCCCAGCACCCACTATCCTGATATACAATCCCAATATTCTGATATACAATCCTGATTTATAATTCCAGTACCCTGATCTACAATACCAGCATCTTTCTATACAATCCTGTAATCCTGATATACAGTGCCTTCCACTAATATTGGTACCCTTGGTAAATACTGAGCAAAGAAGGCTTGAAAAATTCTTTGTTGTTTAATCTTTTGATCTTTTGTTTAAAAAATTCACAAAAATACTCTGCTCTCATGGATATCAAACAATTGCAAACACAACACGAGTTTATAAAAAATATATATCTTTGTTAAATATAGGTGTGCAACAATGATTGGCACCCCAAAGAATTCATATGAGAAGACTATATTTTTAGTATATTCCCATTGATATTTAAATTTTTTTTAGTACACCTGGGTGACTAGGAACAGGAAATTGTTCAACCATGACTTCCTGTTTCACAGGGGTATAAATATGAGGGCACTTTACAATCCTGATATATAATCCTAGTATCCTGATGTACAATGGAGGAAATAAGTATTGAACGTGTCAACTTGTTTTCAGTAAATATATTTCCAGTGAGGTTATTCACATGAAATTTTCACCAGACATCAGTATTAACTGAAGAAATCTGCAAATATAAAGAATTCACAACATGAAAGTCCATAAATAAAGTTATGTGTAATAAAGTGGGATAAGAAAAACACGCTAAGAAAAAACAGTTGTCAGAGGCAAGGTAAGGCAAGGAACCAGATGAAATCTGTAAGTAATTATACCCCCTATCTATGCAAATTAATAGTAGCTGGGTTAGTAAATTGATGGTCTATAAAAAGTCTTTTCATTACCAAAGTGTCACACAAGAAACATCTCATGATTGGTAAAAGCAAAGAGCTCTCCCAAGACCTTCGCAACCTTATTGGTGCGAAACATATTGATGGAATCGGATACAGATGTATTTCCTCCAGTAAGCACCATTGAGGCCATTATCCAAAAGTGGAAGCAACATCACTCTGTCATCAACCGGCCACGCACAGGAGCTCATCGCAACATTTCTGACCAGGGAGTCAGAGAATAGTCAGAAGAGTAGCCCAAGAGCCAAGGACCACTTGTAAAGAGCTCCAGAAACACTTGGAGGCAGCAGGTACCATCATCACAGAGAAAACAATAGGCAATGCACACCACTGCTATCGCTCACCCTGCAAGAAAAGTTGTGTCGAAGCTCGTTTAATGTGTGCTGCAACAACTATGGATAAGCCTATGAAATACTGGGAGAGTGTAGTCTGGTCAGACGAGGGCAACATTTGAACTTTTTGACTGTCATACTACACACCATATTTGGAGAAGAATGATGAGACATGGGTGGACCTTCCAGCAGGACAACGATCCAAAGCATACAGCAAAGGAAACGCTCAATTGGTTGCAGAGAAAAGATTTCAAGGCGTTAGAATGGTCCAGTCAATCACCTGACTTGAATCCAACTGTACAAGATTTAAAGACAATATGTTTAGAATAATGGAAAAATATCACACCTGCATACAGCGCCCGATTCGTTTCTTCATACAGGAAGCATCTTGAAGCTGTCATTACATACAAAGGCTTTTCCACTGAGTATTAAATAAATTTCAGTTAGCATGTTCAATACTTTTTTCCTGTGTCATTCCGCTCTATTGTACACAACTTTATTTATGGACTTTAATGTTTGGACTTGTTTATATGTGTGGATTTCTTGAGTTAATACTGATGTCTGGAGAAAATTTCAATTGAATAGCCTCATTGGAAATATATTTACTGTAAAAAAATGTTGACGTCTTCAATACGTATTTCCCCCACTGTATAATCCTTCCATCCTGAAGATAAGAAGACAATAAGAAACTACGTAGCCTTTATTGTCATATACACAAGTTTGTTCATTCATCTTCAGTAAGTGCTTTATCCTGTCAGGGTGGTGGTGGATCTGGAGTCTATTCCAGTCTATACACTGGGAGAACTTGTGAAACTCTGACAGTAACTCAAGCTCAGGATTAAACTGAGAGCACTGAAGCTGTGAGACTGCAACATTACCTACCAAATTCTTTAGGAATTCTCGAGGCATTCTTTTCCTCGTTAGGAAGCTGGCGTCAGGGCGCAGGGTCAGACATCATATAACCGTCCCGGAGCAAAGAGGGTTAATGGTTTTGCACCGAGTAGCAGCTCTGCAGTGCTGGGGCTTGAACTCACAACCCTCTCATCAGAATCTTAACCACTGAGCCACCAACGTGCTATTATCCTGATAATCACAACTTCGGCCACTGTGAGCCTTCAAAGATCCGAGTGCAAAAGTTTGTATACCCTTAAGAGAACAAGACATTTTATTTGTGTTAAGATATTTAGTGTATTGTCGTAAGAAATAAAGGAAACAATAAAAGGTAACACTTTTTATGTAAGATTTATTGATCGTCAAATTATCAAAAATATTAGTGTTATGTGATGATTTTTAAATGTACCGTAATATAACTGTTGTCTTCATATTAAGCGATCCTGCTAGGATTTTGTGATTGCAGAAATGAATGCAAAATCAAGCAATATTTGGCTTGCAATTTTTCTAAATTACCGCAGATTTCGGCCAAGACGTGCCGTGTGACGTCATCACAACGCGCATTCAACCGAAGCCCTCGTCGAGTCTTTGATTGCAATTGTAATTCCGCCAATTCAGGTAGTTTTCTGACAAAAAAAAAAAAAGCACAAAACACCACAAGTTGCATCGCGAATTTGGAAAATTACTGCAACAAAATCGAGCATTTTTGGCCGCAACAATCACAAAAACTCCCCGAAATCCTGTACGGACTGATTAAAGATGATTTAGTACAAGTTATAATCTGTAGAATGTGGTCTAGAATTTATTTTTGGAAATACAATCAAAAATTAAGATTTTTTTTTTTTGGTTAAACTTGAAATCAAACTTACATTATTTGTTGTACATTTTTACATTCCTAAGGCAACACACAAAGAATTTTCAACATTAACTTTAAAGGCATGTATACAACTAGCTCTTTACTATAGAAAGAAAGTTTGTTTTTGTCCTTAAAGCACTTGGGCAGTTATTATAGGGAATGCAGAAATTGCCATTCATTCCTGGCCCTTATTATAAGGATTGTGTCCATAAATGTGGCCTCGCGAGCCTGCAGCTGCTAAAAACCCACACCACAGTGGGTTTGTATCCTCCGCTGTAATTTTAACAGCTCGTTCACTAGTAAATAAAAGGCGGTGTAATCTTTATAACCTGTACCGACACTGGAATGTGCATTCTCCGTCTTGTAACTTAAAACTAATCCTGTCTGAATAAGACCATAAGAGCTCATTCACTCCAGTTCTGATGCTGCTGCTGCTGTTTTTTATTTTTTATTTTTTTATTTTCAAGAGATATTTGTACAGGCTGCTGTATAAAATGGCCCGATGAGTACTTAACAGAAAAATAGTAGGAACGAGTGGCATTTCACCAACAGAGACCTCTTTCTATGGACGCGTGATGAGCACTGTGACGTTTTGACATGGATCGAAGGCATGAGATGATATTGCAGTGCATGAGTAATGAGAAATGCATCAGTTGTGCCGAAATGTGTAACGGCAGGTCTATCTGGAACATCTGACACGTTAAAAGACGACGCATCAGTGCATTGGAATTTATTGCAGAGTTAAATTACCAACAGGATAAATATCAAGACAAGCAGTCAGAATCTGTTAACGTTCAGAGGACGTGTACCCGCTCCACTCTACTTAATCACTTGGTAATGACCACCATGGAAGGTGAAGGTTAACAGCTGCTTCCTTTGAGGCACTGAAGTTACCAAACACCTTTTCGAACTGCTGCTCATGCTCACAGGACAGTGCTGTCCACCCTCTCACAGATGCAGGCGATTGCTTAGTGTTGCTGTGATTGACACGGGAGATAGAGAATGCCCCTCCCACTCAGCGAGCAGGGTCAGTTTTGGCCAAACTGGAGACTCCTTCCATAAATGTGAAATAAACATGTCCTTCCAAAAAATGTGTTCGAACTGGTGCATTTATATAAACCTGGGATTTGTAGCTGCGCTGCTGTCAGAGCGAAGTTGTATAAATGCTTAGAAAAAAGAATTGCTTTCATGTGTTTGACATGTTCATGAACGTGTCTCTTGAAACCGGTCCAGCTGTTCTCGCCATGGTTCATGTGGTTTGTGTTGTCGCACCACTGGCGCTGTAGGGACCCGGCTGAGTAAACCATCCGAATATTTAAAGCTGAGTGCTTTTTAAACAATTTCAACTCATTAAATTCAATTATAAATCTAAGACAAAGTCTCTCATTCTGGATTTTGTTTAATCGAACAAGTTAATTTGGAAGAGCAATTTTTTTTTTTTTTTTTTTTTTTTTAAATAGTTGTTTTAGGACTGTGCCAGAACATACACCATTAACTGTCTACAAAGGAACTGGCAAACAGATGTGCTCCAGAATGAAATGCTTTCATTTACCTCGTAATGGCTTGAATGGTTTTATTTATTCCTCAAACGTTGCTTTAAAAGAGCAGATAGAATTTTGAACCCTCTGTGGTCAAATCGGATTTTGTCGCCTTTTACTCTCCTGGAGTTTCTGTACACACCAGTCATTTGTAGTACTCTCCTCTCCGTCCTTCATTTAGAAAGAACGCAGCAAAACCTGCTGTACTGGCAGTCTTGAAAGGATAAAATAACATTTTCTAAGTGTTTCACAAAGTAACGACGTGGGTAAAATATCATGATGACCCAAAACGTTTGTTGAAGTGTTGCTTACAAAATGCTTTTAAATCAAAACCAGACTAGCAAAGTGATTAAAAAAAGCTTTTATGGCATGCCTGCTAGCTGGACACCCAGCTTTTTAGTCTCCCACTCATGGATTGACTTGAGACAACTGCAGAAAGATATTGCTGTGCTTTAGTAAGTAGATCGGAATTCTGTTGAGCAAGAGCGTCTGATCAGATCTGTTTGTTGCAGGTTTGATAACCCAGCAGCCGTCAGCTCCACGCCAGCCCGCCAGCTCACCTTCAACTACCTGCTTCCTGTGAATGGCTGGCTCCTGCTCAACCCGTCGGAGCTGTGCTGTGACTGGACCATGGGCACCATTCCTCTGGTGGAATCTGTCCTAGACCCGCGCAACCTGGCAACCCTGGCCTTCTACGTGCTGCTGGGCGTCCTGGCCTATCACAGCCTGCGCCATGGCCACAGCTCCGCCAAGACAGTCCTCATGGTAAGGCAGATTTAATAATGTCGCCACAACACGTGATCATCTTCACCTGGCTTTACAAACACATTGCATCCTTAGTAAACACATGCTGCTAAATGCCTAGCTTCAGTTATCTTATCTTTATTCCAAGGTTGGACAAATCTATTAATTAAAGTGCACCTATTATGATTTTTCAGATATTACCTTTCATGTAGTGTGTGTTAGAGCTGTTTGTGAATGTAAAAAGTATGCAAAGTTACAAAAATCAAAGTGCACCACAAACGGACTCCCAAAAGAAGGAACCGATTCTGAACTGCTGAACCGAGACGTCAGTAATTCCAGACTTACATCCTGTTCTAATCTACGTAGGTTTGTAACAAAATCCCCACCTCTGGTCTCCATTGGCTGCTCGTGAGCAACGTGTACCTTGACCCGCCCTCAAACACTACAGTTGAGGTTGCTTCCTGAAAGAGTTCGGTTCCTGTCTAGAAGACCTTTTGTGCGCTGCAAAAGCAATACCGCTTTACAAGGACTTCCAAAGGATTAGGATGTAAAGCGTCAGTGGCGTTCATTTTAAAACGATACCACAGCATTTCAACTCCGACCTTTTGTTTGTGTTCCCGTCCTTTCACTAACTGCTGCTTCTCAAATCTAGCTGAAGTCAACGCCGGATTTGCGAAATGATTATTCATTAACGATGGGGTCTCACTTTATTTGGACCATCTTGCGCCTCTGGATCACAACCTGTAAGTATGATTAATTATTTACGTATACATTTTCTACCGAGTGTTCCAAATGTGTAGTTTTCGTGTGCAGCCTGCGTATACAACTTCGTATAATCTTCAATCGGTTAACGACGACGCTTAGTGGTGAATACTCAGTGTGGCTCAAGGTCCCTTTCCAGAACCTTCAAACTAACTCTCCCTCAGTGGTGGAATGAACTTCCAACCTCAATCCAGACCGCAGAATCTGTCACTGTCTTCAAAAAACAGCTAAAGACCCACCTCTTCCGTGAGCAATTAACTAACCTCTAAAATGCCAACCTCTACATTATTAATAATAAGTAAAAAAAAAAACACCTCTACTCTGTGCACTTTGTTTCTCCAGAACCCAATTATAAATCTTGTACAGTAGCACTACTTGTATTGTTCTCCACTTGATATATCGCTTTGCTTGTATTTCCTCATTTGTAAGTCTCTTTGGATAAAAGCGTCTGCTAAATGAATAAATGTAAATGTACAGCCAGTGCAGACCTGTTAGCTGTTAGCCTCTGCTAACTGGCTAACTCGCGTTATTTTCAAACTACATACAAACTTACCACTGAGAAACGCCCCGTTCTCATCGTGCTTGCGATGGTGGTTCGGGTTGATCTTCCGATGTATCACTATCAGAGTCGGGCTCAAATTGATATGGTAAAACCGATGACATTATTACTGAGCTGAAACTCGGATATGGGAATGGGCGTTTCCTTTCCGACACGCATGGTAAGCAGTAGACCAATCTCAACAGACTGGGACATCTGACCAATCAGAGCAGAGTAGGCTCTCTGAGTTTAGAGTGAAGGGATCCTTGAGCGAGTCGTTTGTGACAGTGGTGAAAAAGACGTGATGCTGCAATGTAAATTATGAGAAAATTAACGTGTTTTTGACCTTGCGTGCATGTAAACCTATTGCTTGAGACCTCAAAAGCAAAATTATGCTCATTTTATATAGCATAATAGGTGCACTTTAATAACCCTTGAAAAGGTTGTGACTTAAAAAAAAGATTTTAAATAATAAAATATAAAATAATTGGATGTGCTGGATCAAGTGCTACTTTATAAAATTTTGAAATTTTTGTAATGATTTTATGTCATCATTGCAAGATGTTTATTTCAATTCTTGCCATCTTATTATTCATATATTACATCTTTTTTTTTTGTTTTTCATTTTTAAATTGTCTCTTGCTTTTATGTTACTGGAAATATTACTGTTTCCTTCCAGAGTTCCACGTTTATACTGGTGTTCCATTGTCAGAGGAATGGAAATTGACTTTTCAGACGTTATCACAATAACTTATTGGATATTTTTACATCAGTATAAGCAGGAGAATAATTTTATTGCCGCAAGTCTGTTATAAGATTAGTCAGGACACTGATGGGTTTCTGTGTGTAGAGTACCATGACTGTGTTTAGCTGCTGGTGAGCAGGGTGATGGGAAAAGGGAGGGGTATGAGCCCCCTGCTGGGCAAACAATTCACACCTCTCCACAATAACACTGGTACAGAGACGAAACATGCAGCACAACTAAAGCTTTTTTGATAGAACACCTGCCACAATAAAATTATAATATTTAAACATCGTAGTGTAAGTTAAAAAAAGAAACCCTTATGAAAAACGTCTTATAGCCCTGAGTGTCTACTGTCATGTGAGTCAATAACTACTACTGTGGAGTGTAACATCACAAATAAATTCAATGCTGAACACGGGCACAACCAAATCAAGAGGAAACTCCATTTTTTGGCCTCTGGTTTAAAAAAAAAAAAAAATTTAAGGCCGTGGACTAGACGCTGTTGGAAGTAAAAATAAATAAATAAATAAAAATAATAATTAAAAAAAAACATCTCACACTTCTGCTCAAGAAAAATCTGGAGGTGTGAACACCACCCAGGGGATTTGTACAATATGAACCGGATGCCCAGAAAATCTATTGGGCATGTGCATAACACGACTCTGAATAGGAGTGACTTTCCCAGTGTACATATTAATGAAACTTATTTACTTAATTTGCCAAATTACCGTAAATCCCCTCAGTATTATCCATATGTGTGGAGAAAATAAGCGAGAGCCAAATAATATTTGTAGTTTCTGTTGATGTCGCAAACATGTGTTCCATGAAAAGCTTTATCAGTAGAGGATAAGGACGATGGTTAGCTACACATACACAAGCGGTTAAGGTTCTGGGTTATTAACCAGAAGGTTAATACCAGTTGAACCAGTGGGTTCAAGCTCCATCTCTGTGATGCTACCACTGTTGGGCCCTTGAGCAAGGCCCTTAATGCTCTCTGCTCCAGGTGCTGTATCCTGGCTGACCCTGTGGTCAGACCGCAGCTTCCTAGTAAACTCACTGTGCTGTAATGTATATATGACAATCTCTCCTTCTTCTTCTTCTTCTCTCCTTTTACTTTCTTGATGATTTTATGTTATCTTAGAAACCTGTTAGACAGTAACTACGTTTACATGGACAGCAGTAATCTAATTATTGACCTTACTTTGATTAAGATAATAATGTGTGATTAAGGTGTTTAGATTAGTCGCTTTTAGAATACTCCTGTCATGTACCCGTTTTACATGTTATAGAACATAATTAGATTAACAGCGCACATCATTACGTCTCTGCGCCACGCCGTCCGACGTCCCTCCAGAATTTCACGTATCGACATACAGTTCATCTTCGTTATGGTACCGTATACAGTTTTGGGTGTTTTTATTTAAAAAATTTTTACGAACGCTTTAAGTGCAGTTAATTATTCTTCATGCTATACGTGCTAATAGACAACTGCTTGAAGCCGTGGGCTGCGTCCCAAACCGCGTACTTACCGTCTATATAGTAGCCGAGATACATGTATTTTTCCCCACTATAGGCCTATAGTAGGCAAGTATGCGGTTTGGGACGCAGCCGAACTCTTGTTCGCCGTAAAACTGCCATGTGTAAACGTGTCCTGTCGCAAAATGCAGTGAAAACTCTCACACGACGCTCATAATGTGATTAAGGTGTTTACATGTCTGTAATACACGTCCATGATGCGACTAAAACAGGAGTACGCCACCTGTCTTAATTCGATTAGAGCTTAATTTGATTATAACCTTAATTAGATTAAGGTAAGTAAAAATTGCTGTTTACATGGTAGTTTCTTAATCAAAGTACGGTTTTAATCGGGTTAAGAGTGGATTATTGTTGTCCATGTAAACGCAGCTATTGCTGTGAATGTATCGGAGAAACTGTTGAACATATCGCTGAGTTTTCCATCATAATATTGATTGTGTGTAAAGCAAATGCATTCTCTCTCCATGCATTCAACCAGGAAGGGTTTTTTTTTTGTACTGGTTGTTTGTGTATGTGTTTGTTTTTCCCCTTCGTTCTCCTCTTTTAGCCATAAACCAATTATATCATCCTGTAGTGCTGGCTGCATGTGTTTGACCCCTGACAGTTCCTGCGGTTTCACAAGTTCAGAATGTCACTGCTTCTTATCTTGTGTTCACAAGGAATAATAATAATAATAAAAGATGAGTTCAACTTTCTAAGTTCTCATGCGATAACATTCAAGGGAATTCATCATCTGGGTGTCTCCGGTGAACTTCCTGTCTCTGCTGGATATCCGTTGACACAGCGAGACCACAAATCAGCATTAATGGATGACGTGCCAAAATTCGCCATGGTCCATACTGTTAATACGCTCTCGATAGGTTGCATAAGGACGATAATTTGTTTGGACTGGCCCCGGTTAGCCGTTCCCAAGATTCCCAGTGTTAGGACCCTGGACACTCAATCTTTATCCAGTTGGCAGTCGTTAATTTTACAGAACGTTTTTGTTCACTGTGCCAACATTATAGTGCACAGCTTGAGAACTTCTCTGAAGGCTTTGATCGGTATTGTCGTTTGTTTAAATCCGTGTTGGTTTTGGCCAGAGGTTTTCTAGTACAGGACAGCTATGAAGTCGCACGGCCTTTCGCACCTAGACGTATGTTTTTCGACTCGGTTAAATCCGCCCTTCCTAACGGCGATTTTAGTTTTGACGTCGTTTGAAGTCGCCGCCAAGCCTAGTTTTCGCAATTCACTTTAAAGACGATGTCCGTTTGGATGAAAGACCTGGTTATTGGAAATGAAAGCGCTAGACGTTCATATCGTCTCGTGTCGTTCAGTAAACATATAAATTTTGTGAAACAGTCATGCCGAAGGGTAAAATATGAGGGTCAGTTTTGCAATAGACAGCCATAACAAAGTGGGCTATTTATCAAGTTAAGCGAGCGAGCCAGGTGGAGATTTTCACAAGGTGTTGTGAGTAAAAACCCTTTAATCTCATTTAATTCCATTCATCATCTAAGATGTGTGTATTTTCTGTGCAGTTTCTGCAACAGGTTAATTTCAGCTAAATGAAACAAAAGCAGAAGTGCAGGTTTCAACCTGCGAAAGGATTAATTTGACACTAATCATCTGCTTTGGTTAAATTTATTTATAGAGTTGTTCTTTTAGTTGTTCTCATGGCCCAGGTTTCAGACAAAGCCACCCCAATTTGGGAGTGATTAACACCGAGTACAGCACAGTCCTGTCTGAACAGGAACAATGAGAGCATTTTAGTTCGCCGCTGTACAGCACTCCGGCTGTTTGTGGCCTATTGCACTTGAAAGAGCTACTTTGCCTAATCCCTGATTTGATTTAGGACCGCTGTTTCCGCTTCCTCTCCTAAATCGCTAGGCTCAAATGAAATTTCTATTGACCCTGATACTTGGTGAAAGGAATACAGTGTGTAATACGAGTCTGGTCTGAAGGTACAGAGATGGTGAACTCCACTACAGTGTAATGTTATGCAAATTGGCCCTGAAATGGTGTGTGTGTGTGTGTGTGTGTGTGTGTGTGTGTGTGTGTGTGTGTGTAGATTGAAAATGGGTTGAAAAGGTTTTGTGCTGGTGAAAGCAGGCAGATGGGACTAATTTACACTCGTTTCATGAGATTTGAGTTCATGTACTCAGTTAGAATTGTCCGGAAGTTGTGGGCTGTGTGTGTGTGTATGTATATATGTGTGTATATAAATTTTTTTTTAATCAGTGGATATAAAAGTCTATACCCCGCCAGGTAAAATTACATGTTTTCATGATGTAAAAAAAAGGAAACCAGGATAAATCATCCCAGATCGCCTTTGATGTGCTCAAGCAACCAACTGAATTCCACTGAAAAACCAATGGGAACATTTGGGCATAGTCCAAACGTTTGGGCATGGGGTGTAAGTGGGGGGGATGTTTGCAAAATAAACTGATTGCACATGTGTGCATACCCATTCTGAATGGGGCATGCGGCTATGCTCGGAATTTACCAGTCCCATTCAAACTCATGTTCAAAAATACTTATCATACATTTGTCATCAGTGAAGTGTTTCTGATGATCTCCAAATAAACATAAACTGTTTCTGTAGAATTTCTTTTGAGATCATCCTTGTTTTCATCCGACTGCTGAAGCCCTGGTCCGCAAAGAGCTTACAGAGCATATATAGGATCTGACTGTCGAATGGGGAAACAAAAAAAAATGTCCAAAGCGTTAGATGTGGAGTGGAGGCCATCATAAACAAGTGGAGAAAATGGGGCACCACCGAGACATTACCAAGAACAGGACACCCCTTCAAAACTGCCAAAAGATGAAAACGTTTCGGGGAGGCTGCCGTGAGAGCTACGGCAACATTACGGGAGCTGCAGGAATGTCTGGCAAGTACGTGTTACTCCCTGCATGTGACACCAGTCCTCATATTCTTCACATGTCTGGGTTATGGAGAAGGTGGCTAGACGGAAGCCCTTTCTCAACATCATCCAAGCTCACCTAAATCACCCCAAACCATGTAGCAAAATGTGGTATGGTCTGTAGTGGTTTTTGTTTTGTTTGTTTTTTTGTATTTTTTAAATAAAACATTTTATTCAAAAACAAAACAAGATGAAGCATGATGGTCGCAGCATCCTACTATGAGGCTGTTTCTCTTGAGCTGGAACTGGGGCTCTATTCAAGATAGAGTGAATCATGGATAGCTCCAAATACCAATCTATTTGGCCCAAAACATGCAGGCTTCTGGTAGACAGCTGAAGATTAAGGAAAAATGTAATCTTTCAGCACAGTAACAACCAAAAGCACAAATCCACGTGAAAAAAGGACAGCTTCAGAAAATTATGATCAACGTTTTGGAACGGCCCAGTGAGATCTAAATCCTACTGAAAACCTGTGGAATGACTTGAAGAGGGCTGTGCACGGGAGATCCGCACGCAGTTTGATGGATCTGGAACGTTTTTGCAAGGAAGTGTGGAATAAAATTGCCAAGTCGCATTGTGCCAGGTTGTTAGACTCCTCTCCAAAAGAACTGCGTGCTGAATTAAAACAAAAGGTGCTTTAACAAGGTATTAGTTAAGAAGTGTGCAAAATTATGCATAATCTTTTTTTTCTTTCTTTCTTTTTTTTTCTTTTTTCTTCTTTTTTTTTTTTTTTTTTTTTTTTTTTGCTTTCCCCCTGAATTTATTATTTTTTAATTATTTTTTTTATTATAAATAACATGCAATTTAAACAGGGATGCCTAGACTTCTACCATGCAGTGTTTATAGATAAATATCATCATATCACCCAAAAAACCTAAACATTTATAGAGCATCAGACTTCTTTAATCTTCTCTTCCTTTTCACTTCCAGCGTGAGCTTTATAAGTCTGTAAAACCCTATGTTACCTTTTGAAAACTGTTTATGAGCTTTCTCACAAAAGTCAACCCATGTTTGTGATTCTGGTTTGTTGCTTGTTTGGAGCCGCTATAAACTTATAGCGTTTACGATACGGTGATGTGGGAGACACCTGATACTGCAGTATTTTTTTTTTTTTTTTTTTTAACAAGTTTGTTGTTTTTTCCTTCATTAAGAATTGCATCCCTTGTAAATTCAAGCAGATTGATTCCATCCACTACATGTTTTATCATTTTGGGCTTGACCATTTGCATGGAGCCGTCATGCCCTTTTCTCCCTGCTTGCAAAGCGTTTCTTGTCAGCACTTACAGGATGTTGACTGTAGCCTACGCCTAGCTTTGTGGAGGTCTAGAAACAAACATGTTTTATGTATATATAAGCATATGTAAACTGCCACTAATCATATGACCAGAAATACTCATTGCTGATTCTCATTTCTCTTCCGCAGGCTCTCTCACTGATTGTTCTCCCGTTCATCCCAGCGTCCAACCTATTCTTCCCCGTGGGCTTTGTGGTTGCCGAGCGTGTGCTTTATGTACCCAGTATGGGCTTCTGTGTCCTGGTGGCTCACGGATTCAAGAGTCTGGCGTTACGAGGGTAAATCTATCAATTGTTTATTAGTTTTAGGAAGAAATGGCTTGTTTTATTAATTTTTTTATTTTTTATTTTATTTATGTGACTTAATCTACAGTGCCCTCCACTAATATTGGCACCCTTGGTAAATATGAGCAAAGAAGGTTGTGAAAAATTGTCTTTATTGTTGAACCTTTTGATCTTTTGTTAAAAACATTCACAAAAATACTCTGCTCTCATGGATATCAAACAATTGTAAACCAAACTCAAATTTATCCCCCCCAAAAAATCTTTGTTAAATGTAGGTGTGCATCAATTATTGGCGCCCTTTTAGTCAATACTTTGTGCTATGTCCCTTTGCCAAGATAACAGCTGAGTCTTCTCCTATAATGCCTGGTGACATTTGGAGAATACATGGCAAAGGATCTGAGACCATTCCTCCATATAGAATCTCTCCAGAGCTTTCAAATCTCAAGGTCCATGCTGGTGGACTGTCTGTCTTCACCCCAACCCCAGTGGCAAAATGTGGTATGGTCTGATGAGACCAAATAGGTTTTTTTTAGTAATCTACATGTTTGAGGCAAAAACAAGAGTGCTTATCACCCAAATATCACCATACCCATGGTGAAGCATGGTGTTGGTACCGTCATGTTATGGGGCTGCGTCTCTTCAGCTGGGACTGGGGCTCTTGTCAAGATGGATTGAATCCTGTATATCCAAATACCGATCTATTTTGGCACAAAACCTGCAGGCCTCTGTTAGACAGCTGAAGATGAAGGAAAAATTTCCTTCATCTAACGATAACAACCCAAAGCACAAATCCAAGTCAACAAAGGGATCAACAAATAAATCTGAAACTAAACGGTTTAACAGTTCGACCTCCGGCTAGGAAAAAACAAACTCAGCTCGGACTTCCTGATCTGTAACTTGGGACGGTCTTCTCAACCCAAAGTTCATCAAGTGCCATCAAATCAAATGAAGATGTCGGAAAGCTTAAAAGTTACCTCTTTACCTCTGAGTGCTACAAAGCGCTCACACGAGAGACTCCTTCCATAAATGTTAAACAAACGTCTCCAAACTGTCACCAGATCAACTATCACACGGGCATTTTTTAAATAAGTAATAAACCTGTGATTTGTTGCTTCGCTTATTGTCAGAGCTGCTGTGATAGAAAATGAATCAGTAGCTTCTCCCCAATCAAAATAGAGAAATTAACAGTGCTGTGAAATAAACAAGAACAATCACCATGCACATATATTTTTGACACCAGACATCACAGGAAACATCGCAGGCACACTAGGAAGTAAGGTGTTGATCTGATTAAATCGAAACAGGATGACGTGGGATGCAAACATTCTTCCTGCAGGCTATTTTTGGAGTACTTTCAGTCTTGCTGAAATGGCCATAATTAAATTCTCAAAATAAGCAAATGAATGCTTTCGTATTCAGATAGAAAGTGTCTGAGTGGAATCTCGGCCATTGTTAAACCCAAAATTTACACTTGTTTTTCAGAGTGCAGTTGATTCATACGGTTTTAATCCTGAGAGGCGTTTTGTAGATGATAAACCATTATTAAAATATTGCACCGTGGAATGTATAATTCAACAGCTTTCCTCCTCTAGGGCATTGAAGAAAGTCTCCTGGTTGTTTATGGGCGTTCTTCTATTGACGCACTCTGTCAAGACCTTCTACAGGACCTGGGACTGGGAGTCGGAGTACACCCTGTTCACCTCTGCCCTAAAAGTATGAATATCTTTTAACTTATCATAAAAAAAATAACCTGCTATCTACTTGAAGTTCCATGGAAATTTTTTTAACATTCTTGTACTTGTATAGCAGCCTCTTCATTGTGTAAATGACGATATAGAAATTCTGACTTTTTTCTACTTCACATTCTTTCTCAAAGTAAAGTTGGTGTCTTATTTGCGTAGTATAGCTCAATAAAAAGCGAAGTTCTAGCATTTTATAAGAGAAAACATCGTTTAAAGAAACACAGCATGTATTTTGGGTTTTCACATATGAGGTGCAAAGTCAGGACCAGTGGAGGGCTACCGAAGAAAAAATGTGTCTGAAGAATGCAAAAAAAAAACAACCCCAGACACAGTTCACAAAATACAGATGTGCTGTTGGAACTTGATGTTGTGTGTCTTGATATAATCAGGGCATCCTCTGCTTTATGAGGTCAAAGGTCAATCATAGAGGTTAGTGTGTACTGCTAGCCTATCAAAGCTGTCCCCTCAGCATGTCTGGCAGTGCTGGAGCATGACATGCTAGCCTGTAGTATGCCAGCGGCATTACTGGATGCACAAGAAACTGATTGACCCAGCTAAAATGTCCGACTTCTGTGACCTCCTTCTCGGGCACTGTAGATTGCGGTGGTGTGGGGCTGGAGTAATTTGAAAGCTACTAAAGAACTCTTTCTAACAGTTGTTACATGGTTGTGTTACCCTATAACATATAATGCATGTCTGTCATAGTGATGTGGAGGTGTCAGGCCCAGTGCACGCTCATTATATTTAAACTCTATGGGTTGCACAATTGCATTAGAGTACAATTCCCATGTACATAATCATATTTTTGCCTCGTGATGCATTGTTACCCCACTTCTTAATAGCATTGACCCTAACTGTGCATTTTATAACCATACCTTTCTGTTTCAAGTTTTTTTCCCCCTTATACATCTTTCACCAAATCTATAAATCAGTGATATTGTTCTAACTATGGACACATGGATATCGAAACTGATATCGGGTATCAGTCTGTTGCTGTGCTCGTTTATTCGTATTTGTAAACATTTTTTTTTTTTTTAAATCATGATACTACAATGCATTTCACTTTATTTCACTTTTTCACTTTATTCAATCAGCCAATCAGGTTGCAGCAGTCCAATTTCTAAAATGGTGCAAATACTGGTGAAGTGCTTCAGTAAATGTTCACAGTGAACATCAGGATGAGAAAAATGTGATGGTGGTCTGGGTTCACGGAGTCTGAACAGTTGAAGACAAGCCGATCTTTTTCTAATCTTCACCACCTTGCCAGTTTAGGTGCCCACTGCAGCCTCAGATTCCTGGTCTTGGCTGATAGGAGCAGAACTCGATGTTGTCTTGTGCTGTTGTAGAACCATCCGCCTCAAGGTTCTGCATGTGACTCATTCTGAGATACTTTTCTGCTCACCACGGTTGTAAAGAGTTGAGATACTGTAGAACCAGTTTGCCCATTCTCCTCTGTCCTCTCTCTTCAAGGTTCAGTAGGGCTGCAGAACTGGATGTTTGTTAGTTTTTGTTTTTTGCCACGCTATGCCGTGTAGCAGATTCTGAAATACTCAAACCAACCCGTCTGGCACCTACAACCATACCACATGGGTGTATAATTTTTCCCAATCTGCAATCTAGTTTTACTGCTCTGCCCTCGGGCTCAGTCTGTATTAATTATTCTGTTTTGGACGTACAATCATAAACATAAAAGGTGTTCATTATAAGCAGCATCTAAGTATGCCCATCCTTTGATTAGTACCAAGTAGGTTAGTTATTTCTGAGAATCAAATAAACATGTTCTCCTACTCAAAATAATGTTGTATTCAAGTAATATCCTAATGTAACCTTCATAATTTGATAATATAACCCAAAATTGCCTTTCTCCAGGTGAACAAGAACAACGCCAAACTGTGGAACAATGTTGGCCACGCTTTGGAGAACCAGAACGATTATGAGAGAGCGCTCAAATATTTCCTCCAGGCTACAAGAGTACAACCAGGTATGAGTCATGAACTCATGACCGAGTGCTCACACACGATACCAAAAGGCACCGAGGGGCAAACCGTTAAAAGCAGCTGGTGATTTTATAGCCGTGAGTTTAGGAGCGGTGTTTGCATGTGGGCTCACCACATCATATATTTCTTGTGAAATTTAAATACAAGTACATGTCAAACAAAGTCTGAGCATCTGAGATGATGTTTTGGAATGCCTTTTAAGCATCCAGTATCATGATGACTTAAAAAATAAATAAATAAATAAATAAAAAGGCGACCTTGTTTGGAAGTTCACGGGACGTTAGAAAAGCACAGTTTATCTTTTCTCACTCAGATGTATCTGTCTGAGAAAACGTAGTTAAGTTTTACTTAGCTTATTCACTGCCAGTATATACACATTAGTGACTTCGTATGCGGCGTCCGGGTTGTTGTTGTTAGTTAGCGTTTCACCACCCATCCTTGTTTTTCTAAGATTCTGTATTTCTGTATCAGTTTGCTTTTCATAACGTTGGGGTTCACAGGCGCGACTATAGTGTTTTCAGTTTCACACCGAGCTGCAAAAACACACGTATTCTGTTCCGTAATTCAAGAATGCTCGCCGTACAAGCACGTTTCTCTGACACCATCTTACCACTACACCATCCAAGTGTTGTTGAAAACAGGGGGTGGCTGTGTGCGTGTGTGTTGAAAATTTTGATATTTTGTTCTGCTTTTATAGATGATATTGGCGCCCACATGAACGTTGGAAGAACGTACAAGAACCTCAATCGATCCAAAGAGGCTGAAGAGGCATATCTGGTTGCAAAATCTCTTATGCCACAGGTATATGAGAGTTTTTATGGAGAATGTATGCGCTCATGCACTGATAAAATATGGTTGTTAAACACATTTTAATGCAAAAGTTTAAATATATGTATATTTTTTACAGCCAGACATTTTTTGCTTTAACTTTTAAAACTATAAATCGCACACACCCTCTCGGCTTAGATTTATTTTTATGAGCATCATCCAACCGTTCAATGGATACACTATTATTCTGGATATTTATCGGAGCCATAAAGCTTTTTAGTGTAGATTTTTCCACTCGTTGGAACACATTAGATTTGGGCTGGTATTATTTATAGACTGACATCTTTTTATGTTATTGAGGTTTGAATTTAAGTCTCAAGCAGGCTAATGTTGCAGACTGTGCATTGCTGCTTTTTTCTTCTTCTTCTTATTTTATTAACGGATGTTAGGAAGTGCAGCTGTGTATATGACAGAAAACTTTTGAATCTTGAATCAAATAACTCAAAGAAATCAATAATAAATAAGCTTTAATAAGGCTGGATTTAGATTTTTGAGCTCTCACATGACCTTAAATGAAAATTATTGCCCTTTTTAGTGAGCTGGAGAAAGAGATTAGAAGATAATTTAAAAAATAAATATTTTTTTGCAAGACCATACAACCAAAAAGTGAAAGAAAATATTGTTTTTATTTGTTTTTGATTCACTTATAATATCTTACTGTATGACCTTTTAATGAAGGAACATTACTAAAAACCAAACCTGCATCGAATGTCTCGTCAGGGGTGCGAAAACTTTTGCACTCCGCTCTCTGCTAAAAAGCATGTAAACGTCAGGTGTTTGAAATGAAGTCTGCACTTGTGTGAATCTCGTTAAGAAAACTTAATGACTACTTTCGTAACTCATCAGATAATCATTAGAGCCGTCTGAGCTCGGATAAACAGCATCACAAAATAATCCCCTGACAGTTTAATAACACATTAAAGCAGCAGAACGAAGGATGAGCGGGCTCTTGGCAGGCAAGCTAACAAACAAAGCTTCCGCCAGGATAAATAATGCAATACTCTCTATCAGTTGTGAAATGTGGCCTCGCAGAAATTATGCTTAAAGTCGTGGGAGATTGATTATAACAACAGCGTTGTGGCTGGGCTAATTCTCATGACAACAGCCATGCATTTGTTCCCTTCTTAATGTCATTGGCCTCTTGTTCTGCCACTGGGTGTAATATTTCTTTTAAAAAAACGTCTATAGAATCTTCATGGCGAACTTCATGTCCTGTAGATCTGTTCTGTTGAACCGCTCAGCTCCTCTGAATGTTTTTATGACCGCGGTTTATGATGACTTAAAAAAAAAAAACTTTAAAAAACAAAAAACAAACCTGTATTAATGAGTAACAAGGAAGAAAAGACTTTGAAGATCCCGCGTCGTACCGGATTCTGATGTGAAGCTGTACATCAAGTAAGCCGTAGTGTAGATATATAGACCTTATCGGTATTCAGATGCTTGGGACCTAAATTACACAATCAAAGTTATACAGTGTTCAAAGTGCAGGACTATGATTAGTTCTAAAACACACGCAAACAAAAAAAATCTATAATGCACCAAAGAGGACGAGTAAACAGTAAAGCAGAGGGCGGAAAAGTCTAGGTGGATATCGCATCTATTATAAACAGCTGGCACGATTAGTTGTTGATGATTATAAAAGGTAACACATTATACCTGTAGTTTTAATTAAATGGGAATGTACTGGTATGATTATCAACAGCAAGAGCAGAAATATAAATCATCAATCCAAACTAAAATTAGGAAGAAAATCTTATACATTCAATTACAACATGTAATTAATGATCTGGTGAAGTTTGCTGTGAGGAGACGTTTAACATTTATGGAAGGAGTCTCCAGTTTCAGTGCTTTGTAACAGTCAAAGGAAAAGTTTTAAAAACAGGAGAGTTTGCTGCTTGCATTTATTATTACATTTTTTTGTAATAATAAATGCCCCCCCAAAAACACAATTTTTTTTCCTTATGTAGTGTTTCGGCTTGTATAAGGCTAAAGCTTTTTGTCTTCTTTCCAGGTAATACCAGGAAAGAAGTATGCAACTCGCGTGGCCCCTAACCACCTCAACGTATACATCAATCTAGCAAACCTGATCCGAGCTAATGACTCGCGGCTGGAGGAAGCAGACCAGCTGTACAGGCAAGCCATCAGCATGAGGCCCGACTTCAAACAAGCGTACATCAGCAGGTGAAACTACAGGGCTGTGACATCACTGTGAAGTTCTTTGTGTATTGCATACCAAGTCTTTATTTACATTGACATGTCTGACAGACTCATAGCTTTGTAGTGTCTAAGAAAGATAGATGTTGGCTCGTTTACAAGAGCAGCTACTAAAAGTGGAATGGAACGAATCTTGCACAAATGGGATAATTGGTATTTGGTAATAAGCCAAGTAATCCTTTGGGGGAAAAAAAGAGTAATGGATGGCTCGAAGTCAAAGGTGAGCCCTAATCCATCAATTCTCATGAGCTACTGCTGTTCATGTATCACATTTAAAATTCATGTCAGTGTGATTTATCGATTTATTTATTTAATTTTTGGACATTCATGACAGATTTCTTGCCTTAAATTGCCGGGAGTGCTCAGGATCGAGGCTTGGCACGCACATACAGTTTTACTGTTTATATAAAAAAACTATCCAAGCGACAAAAATGTACCTTTTATACCACAGCGCTGTTAAATTCTCAAATCTGATTGGTCAGTAGGTCCATTTTGTTTCATTTTCCATAACAGCAGCTCTCACAGTATATCTGGCTCCAATGCAAATCGCAGGTTTATATTAACGCGCTCGTTCTAATGCGCTATCGTTTCTATAGATTTTTTAAAAACGTGTGTAATCGTTAATATGGTAACGTTTTCTTTTTTTTTGTGAGGAGACGTTTATTTAAACGTGTGTATGTATATGTGTGTGTGTGTATGTGTATATATATATATATATATATATATATATATATATATATATATATATATATATAAAATATATATTTTAAGGAGTCTCCAGTGTCAGCACTCTGTAACGGTCTGAGGTAAAGCTGTAAATTTTCCGACGTCTTCAGAGACTCGACTGCTATAACATAAGTGGGAACAGGGACGAAATTGTTTCATGGACGTTCTGTGACATTAAATGCAATGTCAATGGATGGAAGTTTCACATTTCATTCTTTAATGCATGAAAAATTATAATGGCTGCTGTGGTATAAGAGGGATAAAACACTTCAGGACTTGGTGATATGAAACTAATCAACTTTTGTTGTAACAGTAACACTGCTTCATCACTGGTTATTTTCCAGCAACAGCATGACACAGAATGTATAATTCATTATGTAAACCATGTCTCGTATATAGACGTATATAAACAACCTATAGTATGTGGGGTTTTTTTTTTTCTTCTTCTTTGAAGCCGTGATGCTGTTTAAGAATTTTTCCGTGTTATGTGCAGAGGTGAACTCCTGCTGAAGATGAATAAACCCAGCGAGGCAAAGGACGCCTACTTGCGAGCGTTAGAGCTGGACCATACCAATGCTGATCTGTGGTACAACCTGGCCATCGTTAACATCGAGATGAAGGATCCTTCAGAAGCACTGAGGAACTTCAACCGCGCGCTGGATCTCAACCCACGTCACAAACTTGCCCTTTTCAACTCCGCGCTGCTCATGCAGGAATCTGGTGGGTGCGACTTCTTAAAAAAACTGTTTGCATAAGCATTTGATCTCCATCAGTGTTAAACCACACTTCAAGTTCATGTAAAACATTTCAGAAATGCCTTTCATGGGAAATGTTATGCTTCATTTTAGAGTATCGGGTTCTCCAGGGATTTGTACCAACAGCTATTTATAATGTAGGTCCTCATGTAAGCTCATCATGGTCTTTAGACCACACACTGGCAGTGCACGGAGTGGCTGATTAACACAACATAAGTGTGGGGTTTTTTTGCGTGACAAGGTTGTAGTTTCAAATTTCAATACAACATTCGAGTCCATAAGATACACAATAGGTACATGAGTGACTTTGTAAGAGTAACAAACCCGTTCGTTTGTATGGTAGTTGCAGGTAATTGCACATTATAGTTACTAAACCAGTGCGAGAAAGCATATTATATTATATTATATTATATTATATGAAATGCAATAAGTGAACTCAAGCACTTAGTTATTGGACGCTGGGTTCAGTGCCCTTGTGTGGCTCAAACAAAGCAGCGCAGGTCGGACGTAACAGTCAAGATAAGCTTTCGATATGCTGCTGTGCAACGCACAAGCCCAGTCCTTTCGTTAGACCTCTTTTGTATAACAATTAACTATTGAATTGTTAAGATCATGTTTAATCTTTAAATAACTGTGTGAATTGTGCACTTTGAGAAGTATTATTTGTATTTATCCTAATGCCTGTGAGAAGATGTCTGAGAACGGCAGTGAAGGTAAACCAGTAAATGCTTCATATACAATTGGCCTGTGTGTTTTATCGCACACTCTGGAATGCATAATACATGCTTTCACCTCATGAGATTTATGTTTTCAATAGGACGGATTATTATGTTACGGGGAAGCATTCGGCTTTCATGGGTTTGCCACTTAGTGGATTTACACACCCACCCCACAGTAATACTTCTTTTGTCTGTTGCTTTGTACATGAGGTGTACAAGAGCTTTTTTCCCCCCTCATTCAGCCACAACTACGTGGGTGGATTTGGGAGCGGTCCTTCAGGGTAAATAAACTTGCTACCCATTCGTTTGCAGACCTGTGCTACTCTCGCAGGGGGAGGGGTGGTGGAATGTCAGGTGACCTTTTGAATAATCAGTAACCAGTAACTGATGGATTAGGTTTTTTTTTATGTTTACCGAGAGGTGATTTCTTTTATCTTCCATCATAAACAAATGTGGCCTGGAATATTCTGTTAGCTTCTTTGTTTGATGTTATGGTTTGATCGTAAGCCAAAATTGGCTGTCGAGATTTTTTGTTCCATTTGTAATTTTGGCCAAATGCAAGCAAATGTATTTATTGCTCGAGCATTCAAGTGCCCTGGTCCTGTCATATCATGCTTAAGGGCGCTTTTCACACCTATTTGTCGAGTCTGAATCACTGTGAAGTTGATTTAACAAGACTTTTGTTTGTCTTGAGTTCATAGTGAACATACCGAACAAATAAGTGAACCAAAAAAAGTTTGGCTGAGTGTCATGTGGGACTGAGACAACCTTGTGAAATTCTTTTATTCATCGGTCAGAAATATCTCTGGGTAGGAGGGGCATACTCTCTCTCCCCTTTCATTCTCACTGACACTCGCCAATGAACTCATATATGTGGAATTGGGCAGACAGCGCTTTCTTTTGAGTGTGTTATGCTACACTTTGCAGCATGAGCAGCAATTCGGGGGGGAAATGCGCTTGTCTGGATTCTTGTCTCTCAGAGGAAACTCGTGTTAGACTCCACCCTCTCCACTCGGTAGCTGTCATTATTATAGGAGACACATGACCCAATTACAGAGAACCTGAGCGTGGACGACACTGCACCAGCGCTAAAAAATGATTCAATAATTATATAAACTGGTTTATTGCATTCAGTGTTTATTTTCTCATTTTGTCATCCATTGACATTTCTGCTATTCACTGCTCAATCTAGCACCAGATACCTAAAAAAAAAAACACCTCTCCATGTTTGGTTTACCTCCAACAGCCGAGACAGTTCAGAATCAATCAATTACCTCTTGGAAGTGGTCTGAGACCAGTTCACTCAGCCGCTCTCAGATTAGTTTGTTTTGGTGCGCATCTGAGTGTGATTACTGTTTTCTCACTTTCCTAAAGTTTCACCCCGAGGGGGAGAACACAGCAGGATTTCATTCAGTAACATCAACACTGCATGTGTAAAAGATCGGGTCTCGCAAAAGTTAAATTGCGGATGTTTTCCATGGTGGTATGTGAGCCAGATGAATGTGGTCAATGAGGGGTATTAGAGCTAGACCGTCTCGGTGGGGTTGTGGGTTGAACGGCCTTGTTCAAATATGTTGTGCAGAAAGGTAACCTCTATCACTAAATGAATGTTTTTCCTGATGCTCTTGTACCGTAGGTGAGGTAAAGCTCCGCCCTGAAGCAAACCGCCGCTTCCTGAGCTACGTAGAGGAGGAACCCAATGATGCCAACGGCTACTTCAACCTGGGCATGCTAGCTATGGATGCTGAGGAAAATGAGGTGGCGGAACGCTGGATGCGCAAAGCCATCGCGCTGCAGCCTGGCTTCCGCAGTGCCCTCTTCAATCTGGCGCTGCTTCTGGCGCAGGGGAAACGCGAGCGCGACGCCCTGGCCATCCTGGACGAGCTGCTGCACCACCACCCTGAGCACTCCAAGGGCCTTATCCTAAAAGGTGATATTCTCATGAACCAGCTGAAGGACACGCACGGTGCACGAGAAGCCTTCGAGCGCATCCTGCGTTCTGACCCAAGGAACGTTCAGGCCAAGCACAACCTGTGCGTGGTGTACTTTGAGGAGCGTCAGCTGGCAAGGGCAGAACAGTGTCTCCAGGAGACGCTGGAAATGGCACCGCACGAGGAATACGTGCAACGCCACCTCGCAATCGTCCGCGCCAAAATGGCCGCCATGAGCGCCGCCGGAAAGCCGCTGGCACCAGCAGAGGGGGCTGAGGTACTGGAAAAACAACAGAAGCATGCTCGGAGAGAGGAAGAAGAGGACGCCGGGGGAGAGAAGAATTTGCGGAAATCCTCCCACGCTGAAAACTCCAGTGGCCTGGAGAAGAAGCTGGATGCCGGCCAAGTCGACAAGCGGACTAAGAGCAAATCCACGCAGGAGATTAAAGACATAGAAAAGAAAAGGGAGGCTGCGTTGAAGAGACTGGAGGAAATCGAGCGCATATTAAGCAGTGATTAACCTTGTTTTGTTTTCTTTAAAGCTGCCTCCGGACTACTTTCATACATCTATTTAAAGCACAGGGAGGAGGATTTGTTTCCAAAACAAGAGTTTGTTTATGCAGTCGTTTGAGAACACGGGTGTTTTGGGTTTGAATTGGCTTTTTACTGTGAGGCAGAGTCATACTTTTTGTGACTTTTGAGTATAAATCAGGTGAGCAATCATGAGTAAGGAGAAAAGCACAAAATTAGGTACTTTTAAAAGAAAGGGAAAAAAGAACGACTGCAAGATCATGAATGCCTAAGGTGTGTGTGTGTGTGTGTGTGTGTGTGTGTGTGTGTGTGTGTATTTTTTTAAATGGGGGGAAAAAAGTGTATTTTGTTGGGGTTGATGTTTTTTTGAATCACTGGGTCAGTTGGTAAATAGCTTGGGAGACGGTATTCACATTTCCACAGCCAATTAGGTACATTAATCATTAAAAAGCAGACAATTTAAGGAAGTGATGGACGGCATGAGTGCTCAGCGCCTGCTTCCTGTCCAGTGACGCCTTTTTCCTCGTCTGCTGTTCCTCCACTCCCTGCTCTTGTGGTGTCGAGGCTTTAATTAGACCACTCTGACATCATCCGGGATGTTGATGTCATGGCTAATCGGGGTCACCTCTTCTTTCGTACTCTTGTTAGTAGCCTTGACCTGGATTTTTTGTGGACTTTTTTTTTTGACGAGCTCAAAATTCAAACAAGGAAGAAAAAAACACACATCCCGTCACAGCTTTCATTGAGTTATTGGTTAATGTGTGTGCTTTTTTTTTTTTTTTTTTTTTTTTCCCCCCCTTTTTCTTGCCTGTAAGTACAAGGCAAGTACTGTATTCTCTAAGGTCACTTCTTCCTTGCATACACTCTCTCACTCACACACACACACACACACACTCACTCTCCCCACTACAGCAGAGAGTGAAATCGAAGCGACAGGTCTACTAATTTATGTACCCATGATTCACTTTGCTTTATTATCCTTTCCTCACCTTTTTTTTTTTTTTTCTCTGACAGTCCAATATCAAAGAACCGTGCAGTCTAACATAAGATTGTCTGGCTTGGATTTCACGTCTACGTTTCAGCAATATTGGTACGTGACCGCTCTAAAATGCACTTGAAGCCTATGAGAATGATTGATTTACCCATGAGCCATTAACACAGATCCCTCATCACAGATGAGGGAAAATATTTGAAATGGCTGCCCTATCAGTATATATTGCTACGTTTCCACCAGATCCTTACTGTCTTTGTGAAATAAATATCAATATGTGTATTATATAAAATGCAGCCTGTATTATTTATCAGCATGTACCACTTTAATAAACGTATTACCCGCTAATGTGATTAAAGTAGGGGTGTTACGGTTAGTCACTGGGTACGATTAGAAGGTTACTGACTTTTTCCAAAACACAGATTTTCCAGCTATTTTCATTTACTATTTTTGCTCAGGGTGTCACTTTTCCTTGCAGCCAAACTCTTTCGAAATTTGAATTCGGATTGGATTAGTTTCTCACGAGGAGGTGGGACTACAATTGGGCTGGATGGGCTGGATAATCTCTGGGATATTCGTCCTGTCCAAATCTGTCGTGTCAGTAATATCTTATGGATTTGTGCATTCCGGCCTCTGAAAAGATTACTCTGTATTTTTCCTTCTATAAATTCCTGAATGCTGCATTCTGCTAAAGGTAGTAACTTGACATTTCTGACCTCCGAAAAAAAAACCCAAAAGAAAAGGCCTCTTCAGCTTGGAATTCCTGCTCGTAATCTTTCTAAACTCCAACACACACATTACATAAAAAAAGAAATTACTGAAATGTATTTGAATGGGCCTGAAAGTTTACCCTATATAAAATGACTGCTACAATAACCCACAAATATATATATATAAAAAAAAAAAAGTGTGTGTGTGTAGAGATATATATATATATATATATATATATATATATATATATATATATATATATATATATATATATATATATATATATATATATAATATGAGAGAGGTATCTATATATAAAATGCACAGAAAGAAAAACAATGTTTCTTTTTTTTTGTACACCGTTCACTTTATTAGGGGCAGCAGTGGCTTGGCAGTTAAGGCTCTGGGTTAGAGTTACTGATCAGAAGGTCGGGGTTCAAGCCCCAGCGCTGCCACTGTTAGGCCCTTGAGCAATGCTCTTGACCCTCTCTACTCCAGGGGCGCTGTATCATGGCTGACCCTGCGCTCTGACCCCAGCTTCCTGACATTCTGGGGTATGCGAAGAAAAGAATTTCACTGTGCTGTATGTGATCAATAAAGACTCATCATCATTATCATTAAGACCTGTACATGTGCTCATTTATGCAGTTATCCAATCAGCTAGTCATGTGGCAATAGCGCTGGTTGTTTGTGCCAGATTGGCTGGTTTAACTATCTCACAAACTGCTGGTATTTTCTCCTGGGCTTTTCACACACAACAGTCTCTAGAGTTTACACAGAATGGTGCGAAAAACAAAAAACATCTTGTGTGTGGTGGGTCTGCAGGGTGAAACTGGGTACGAAACACCTTGTTGATGTGAGAGATCCGAGGAGAATCACCACACTGGTCTGAGCTGACTGGAAGTCTACAATACCTCAAATAATCACTCTTTACAACCATGATGAGCACAAAAGCATTTTGGAACACACAACACCTCGAACCTTGCGGTGGATGAACTGCTACAGCAGAAAACCACATCAGGTTCCACTCCTGTCAGCCAAGAGCAAGAATCTGAGGCTATCATGGGTACAGGCTCACCAAAACTCGACAGTTGAAGACTGGGAAAAATACCAGGTGATTATTATTATTTTTTCTTTTCTAATCTTCAACTGTCGAGTTTGGGTGAGGCTGTACCCATGATAGCTGTAGATTCCCGGGAGATCAACAGTTTCTGAAATACTCAAATCAGCCCATCTGGCACCAACAACCATGCCACAGAGATCACGCATTTTCTTCATCCTGATGTTTGCTGTGAACATTAACAGAAGCTCTTCACCTGTATTAGCGTTATTTTATGCATTGTGCTGCTGCCACTTGATTGGCTGATTGGATAACTGCTTAAATGTGCAAATATTTCCGTTCATTTTCACCACTAGCTTGTGTTTTTTTTTTTTTGTTTTGTTTTTTTTTGTTTAATGCTGGATTAATACAGTGAATACTACGGCTGTGGCTCAGGTGGTAGAGCGGGTTGTTCACTAATCGTAGGGTTGGCGGTTCGATTCCCGGCCCACATGACTCCACATGCCGAAGTGTCCTTGGGCAAGACGCTGAACCCCAAGTTGCTCCCGATGGCAAGTTAGCGCCTTGCATGCAGCTCTGCTACCATTGGTGTATGAGTGTGTGTGTGTGTGTGAATGGGTGAAAGAGACCGTGTAAAGCACTTTGGATAAAAGTGCTATATAAGTGTGCCATTTACCAATACGGGTTTTAAACTCCAAAGCCAAGAACAGTCTCTCTCACACTCACTCTCTCAGTGGCACGCACGCACGCATATGATGCTGACCTCCCTTGTGTCTTCGTCACCGAGCGTATACGCAACTCCTCTGAGTATGTAGAACAGTGTTATACTTCTGTGATCTAACCCAATCCTCTGTTTTTCAGAAATCTATGTGAGCCTGTTGCTTTCTTCTGTAGATCAGAGTTTCAGCTCGCGGGTAGTGACTACATTCCACTGCTCTGTTTTCCAATAAAAGTGAGTTTACAACCGGAATGAACTCTTAAATGTCTCACTGTTTTTGACGCTCACTATGAGCGCAGCTCAGCTTGTCCAAGTGTGAATAAAAAATAATTGGCTTTCCAGAGCTGTGTGTGTGAGTGAAGCAGAATGTCCCAAGACTCTTATTACACTTATATCACAGCAATTTATAAAAAAAAATTCGAATTGCTTAACTAATGACGTGCCATACCTTTTCTAACTAGGGTTACTTAAATTTAATAAAACTGTAAACGACCTGCCCTTTCCCCCTCTTTCTTTAAAAAAAGAAAAAAAAGAGCAGCTTTTCATGTTAACGAGAAATCATGACGCATAGACACCTCCTTAAACTGCGTTCACGAAGTGCTCACACTGAAGGCTCCTTACGTATCAACAATTACAGACGTTTTTTTTACGATCAATGGACCAATGAGTATCCAGAATTCTACACCGTTGTGTTATATTCAACATTTAATTTTAACATTAAGGAAGAAATCCTTGGAAGCTCGACATTTCTCTATAAGAACTGTGCTTCCTGGAGATTTGATCATTTTTGATCAATTTTGCTGCTGTATTTTTTTTTTTTTTTTTAATTTCTGTTTGTGCTATTTGGAATTTGTTTTTAGCCTCGTGGTCAAAACCCTAAGCCGACGTACGCAGGAGCCATCCCGCTGACATTTGATCACACACAGACATGTAATGTGATAATGCAGTGGTTCCATGTGATTGGCCGATTTATAATGTTATTGGATTAAAGAATCAATGAGGCTTTTGAGGACATAATTTGCTGATTATGCTTGAAACGTTT